>NW_027287911.1:0-261300 GCF_047511675.1 Marmota flaviventris
TTCCCAGGCGGTCTCCCATCCAAGTACTAACCAGGCCCGACCCTGCTTAGCTTCCGAGATCAGACGAGATCGGGCGCGTTCAGGGTGGTATGGCCGTAGACGGGGAGGGCCGCCCGGGGGCGCCTCAAGAGCCTGCTCCGGGTTCCACCCTTCAGTCCAGGGGACGGGAGGGGGGTGGAGGGGGGAAATCGGAGGGGGTGGTCGCAGGGGGCCTCCCTCGCCCGCCCCACAACAGCGCAGCCCAACCCAACTCAACTCAAGGCTGGGGGCTCTCACGCTCCGCTCCGACCTGACTCCACCGGGCAGCGGCCCAGGGGTCCTGGGAGACTGGGACTGGCTGAGTCCCGCCTCCAACACCGCCCCTCTCCACCTGGCTCCACCTACCGCGAGCCCCACCAAGCGCCCGCAGGGATCGCACCGCCGCGCCCCGGCCTGGCGTGGCCTGGCGTGGCCTGGCCTCCACCGCCGCTCCTCGCCAAGGCCCAGGCCTCCCGCGACCCCAACCCCCCCACGGACCCCCGGCCCCCCACCGCCACGCCCACCCCGCCTTTCGCCAGGCGGAGAAGCCCAGAAGCCCTGGCCGTTTCAGTGTCCCGCGCGCGCGAACCTAGCCTAGCCTAGCCCGGAGCCCAGAGAGCCAGGGGCGGAGAGGCAGGCGGGCACCCCCCTCGGACACCCCAGGGACCCTGACACAGGCCCAGCGCCCCAGGCGGAAATGCAGTCCGACTGGGCAATGGCCAGCCGCCGGCCACACACGTCCCCTGAGCGTGCCTGGCGAGTGGAGCCACGCACAGGGAGGGCAGGAGGGAGGAACACACTCAGGGACTCAGGGAAAACCGGGCAGAGGGTGGCCGGGGGCAGCGGCCCGCTGGCTCCCAGTCAGTCAGTCGCCCGGCCAGGCTCAGAAGTGCGCCGCTGGGGTCGTGCCTCGCCCTGAGTTTCGGGCCCACTCTGCAAAGCCACCGCAGTCACCCCCTTCGGACCCAATGCCAAGGTCGGAGGGCTCTGCGCCTTGTTGGTACCAGTCAACGACCAGCACGTGCACAGTACCGCCCTGAGGAAGGGCATAGACCCCTCTGTCCAGTGTCCAGGAAAGGACCGCCTGTGGAAGAAGCACCCTGATTCAAACCCCTGTGGGAGCTTAGTCGGCGGCCTCACCAGACGGAAAGCCCCCTCCCCTGCAAGCATTGCAGGGGGGAGAGGGGGGAGGGAGGGGAGCGGTGGTTGCGTTGCGGGGACACGCGCCCACCGGGTCGTCAGGCCCTGCGTCTTGTCCTGTCCTCTGCAGGTGGACCGGTGACCGCGACCAAGGGGCCTCTGCTTCCCTGTCCCCACCGGCCGGGCTTCAACTCCTCTTGGCACCTGGTCCTCCATGGCAACCCCCTGGCCCCGAACCGCTTGCCTGCTCTGAAGGCTGCTTCCTCCTCTTTCAGGAGCGCCTGCCCTCTTTTGCCATCTGCTCTCTTGCTTGGCTCTCAGCGCAGACTCCTAAGACCCTGTGGCCTCCTCGGCCCTCTCTCAGCCTCTGCTGAGCACACACCCTGAAGTCCTGCGCGCACTTCAAGGGTGATGTGTGAATCCACTCTTACATCCATGGGAAGTTAGATGGGAGATGAGAGAACCTGTGACTGCCCAGTCTCCAGGCTACCATGGACCTGGTGACTTGCAGCCCAGAGTGAGTTGGCTGGGGTTGGGTGGGGGGTAGAGGGGTGAGTGTGTGTCTCTGTGTGTGTGTGTGTGTGTGTGTGTGTGTGTGAGAGAGAGAGAGAGAGAGAGAGAGAGAGAGAGAGAGAGGAGAGTCAAGGCCAGAGAGGGATTGAGTGGGAGATGGAGACAGGGATGCCTCCTCACAGGCCAAGAGAGGCACAAGAGAGAAGGAGAGATGGATGAACAGGGACCCACAGAGACATCTGCTGCTCCGATGAGAGTGAAAGGGAGAGACAGGCAGAGAGAGAGATAGACTCAGGGGGACCCTCACGGAGGAAGGCGGTGGGGAAGGAGGTAGAGACACAGGAGGGACCTTGCGGAGGTGGTGCAAAGAGAGAAGGACCCAGGCAGAGACGCTCGATGGACTCTCCCACTCCCAGGATGTGGGTGTCAAGGTTCTGCTTGTGTGGCAGGAACGGGTGAGGGAGCGGGCCCCGCGGGTGGGCCCCGTGTTCTGGGGAAGGCGGGTGTCGCCCCCCCCCACACCCCATCCTCCAGGCCGAGGGGTGGGGGGGTCGGTCTGGGTGCACATGGAGGGTCGTGGCCTGGACCTGGCTCGGCTCAGCGGGGTCTCATGGAGTGAGTGTCCTAGCGTCCCTGGGGAGAGCCAGGCCTGTGGGCCTTGTTGCAGGCGCTGGGCGCTGGTCGTCGGGAGGCCAGCCGCAGGCCTGAAGGGACAGCGACCGGCAGCCCAGGGCTGCGCCTGCGCCCTGGCCCGAGGGCCCGGGGGTCACGGCCTGTCTCTCGGGGCCACGCAAGTTAAAAGTGTGTGTGGGAAGGGGGCGCAAAAGCCTACAGCACCCGGTATTCCCAGGCGGTCTCCCATCCAAGTACTAACCAGGCCCGACCCTGCTTAGCTTCCGAGATCAGACGAGATCGGGCGCGTTCAGGGTGGTATGGCCGTAGACGGGGAGGGCCGCCCGGGGGCGCCTCAAGAGCCTGCTCCGGGTTCCACCCTTCAGTCCAGGGGACGGGAGGGGGGTGGAGGGGGGAAATCGGAGGGGGTGGTCGCAGGGGGCCTCCCTCGCCCGCCCCACAACAGCGCAGCCCAACCCAACTCAACTCAAGGCTGGGGGCTCTCACGCTCCGCTCCGACCTGACTCCACCGGGCAGCGGCCCAGGGGTCCTGGGAGACTGGGACTGGCTGAGTCCCGCCTCCAACACCGCCCCTCTCCACCTGGCTCCACCTACCGCGAGCCCCACCAAGCGCCCGCAGGGATCGCACCGCCCCGCCCCGGCCTGGCGTGGCCTGGCGTGGCCTGGCCTCCACCGCCGCTCCTCGCCAAGGCCCAGGCCTCCCGCGACCCCAACCCCCCCACGGACCCCCGGCCCCCCACCGCCACGCCCACCCCGCCTTTCGCCAGGCGGAGAAGCCCAGAAGCCCTGGCCGTTTCAGTGTCCCGCGCGCGCGAACCTAGCCTAGCCTAGCCCGGAGCCCAGAGAGCCAGGGGCGGAGAGGCAGGCGGGCACCCCCCTCGGACACCCCAGGGACCCTGACACAGGCCCAGCGCCCCAGGCGGAAATGCAGTCCGACTGGGCAATGGCCAGCCGCCGGCCACACACGTCCCCTGAGCGTGCCTGGCGAGTGGAGCCACGCACAGGGAGGGCAGGAGGGAGGAACACACTCAGGGACTCAGGGAAAACCGGGCAGAGGGTGGCCGGGGGCAGCGGCCCGCTGGCTCCCAGTCAGTCAGTCGCCCGGCCAGGCTCAGAAGTGCGCCGCTGGGGTCGTGCCTCGCCCTGAGTTTCGGGCCCACTCTGCAAAGCCACCGCAGTCACCCCCTTCGGACCCAATGCCAAGGTCGGAGGGCTCTGCGCCTTGTTGGTACCAGTCAACGACCAGCACGTGCACAGCACCGCCCTGAGGAAGGGCATAGACCCCTCTGTCCAGTGTCCAGGAAAGGACCGCCTGTGGAAGAAGCACCCTGATTCAAACCCCTGTGGGAGCTTAGTCGGCGGCCTCACCAGACGGAAAGCCCCCTCCCCTGCAAGCATTGCAGGGGGGAGAGGGGGGAGGGAGGGGAGCGGTGGTTGCGTTGCGGGGACACGCGCCCACCGGGTCGTCAGGCCCTGCGTCTTGTCCTGTCCTCTGCAGGTGGACCGGTGACCGCGACCAAGGGGCCTCTGCTTCCCTGTCCCCACCGGCCGGGCTTCAACTCCTCTTGGCACCTGGTCCTCCATGGCAACCCCCTGGCCCCGAACCGCTTGCCTGCTCTGAAGGCTGCTTCCTCCTCTTTCAGGAGCGCCTGCCCTCTTTTGCCATCTGCTCTCTTGCTTGGCTCTCAGCGCAGACTCCTAAGACCCTGTGGCCTCCTCGGCCCTCTCTCAGCCTCTGCTGAGCACACACCCTGAAGTCCTGCGCGCACTTCAAGGGTGATGTGTGAATCCACTCTTACATCCATGGGAAGTTAGATGGGAGATGAGAGAACCTGTGACTGCCCAGTCTCCAGGCTACCATGGACCTGGTGACTTGCAGCCCAGAGTGAGTTGGCTGGGGTTGGGTGGGGGGTAGAGGGGTGAGTGTGTGTCTCTGTGTGTGTGTGTGTGTTTGTGTGTGTGTGTGTGTGTGTGAGAGAGAGAGAGAGAGAGAGAGAGAGAGAGAGAGAGGAGAGTCAAGGCCAGAGAGGGATTGAGTGGGAGATGGAGACAGGGATGCCTCCTCACAGGCCAAGAGAGGCACAAGAGAGAAGGAGAGATGGATGAACAGGGACCCACAGAGACATCTGCTGCTCCGATGAGAGTGAAAGGGAGAGACAGGCAGAGAGAGAGATAGACTCAGGGGGACCCTCACGGAGGAAGGCGGTGGGGAAGGAGGTAGAGACACAGGAGGGACCTTGCGGAGGTGGTGCAAAGAGAGAAGGACCCAGGCAGAGACGCTCGATGGACTCTCCCACTCCCAGGATCTGGGTGTCAAGGTTCTGCTTGTGTGGCAGGAACGGGTGAGGGAGCGGGCCCCGCGGGTGGGCCCCGTGTTCTGGGGAAGGCGGGTGTCGCCCCCCCACACACCCCATCCTCCAGGCCGAGGGGTGGGGGGGTCGGTCTGGGTGCACATGGAGGGTCGTGGCCTGGACCTGGCTCGGCTCAGCGGGGTCTCATGGAGTGAGTGTCCTAGCGTCCCTGGGGAGAGCCAGGCCTGTGGGCCTTGTTGCAGGCGCTGGGCGCTGGTCGTCGGGAGGCCAGCCGCAGGCCTGAAGGGACAGCGACCGGCAGCCCAGGGCTGCGCCTGCGCCCTGGCCCGAGGGCCCGGGGGTCACGGCCTGTCTCTCGGGGCCACGCAAGTTAAAAGTGTGTGTGGGAAGGGGGCGCAAAAGCCTACAGCACCCGGTATTCCCAGGCGGTCTCCCATCCAAGTACTAACCAGGCCCGACCCTGCTTAGCTTCCGAGATCAGACGAGATCGGGCGCGTTCAGGGTGGTATGGCCGTAGGCGGGGAGGGCCGCCCGGGGGCGCCTCAAGAGCCTGCTCCGGGTTCCACCCTTCAGTCCAGGGGACGGGAGGGGGGTGGAGGGGGGAAATCGGAGGGGGTGGTCGCAGGGGGCCTCCCTCGCCCGCCCCACAACAGCGCAGCCCAACCCAACTCAACTCAAGGCTGGGGGCTCTCACGCTCCGCTCCGACCTGACTCCACCGGGCAGCGGCCCAGGGGTCCTGGGAGACTGGGACTGGCTGAGTCCCGCCTCCAACACCGCCCCTCTCCACCTGGCTCCACCTACCGCGAGCCCCACCAAGCGCCCGCAGGGATCGCACCGCCGCGCCCCGGCCTGGCGTGGCCTGGCGTGGCCTGGCCTCCACCGCCGCTCCTCGCCAAGGCCCAGGCCTCCCGCGACCCCAACCCCCCCACGGACCCCCGGCCCCCCACCGCCACGCCCACCCCGCCTTTCGCCAGGCGGAGAAGCCCAGAAGCCCTGGCCGTTTCAGTGTCCCGCGCGCGCGAACCTAGCCTAGCCTAGCCCGGAGCCCAGAGAGCCAGGGGCGGAGAGGCAGGCGGGCACCCCCCTCGGACACCCCAGGGACCCTGACACAGGCCCAGCGCCCCAGGCGGAAATGCAGTCCGACTGGGCAATGGCCAGCCGCCGGCCACACACGTCCCCTGAGCGTGCCTGGCGAGTGGAGCCACGCACAGGGAGGGCAGGAGGGAGGAACACACTCAGGGACTCAGGGAAAACCGGGCAGAGGGTGGCCGGGGGCAGCGGCCCGCTGGCTCCCAGTCAGTCAGTCGCCCGGCCAGGCTCAGAAGTGCGCCGCTGGGGTCGTGCCTCGCCCTGAGTTTCGGGCCCACTCTGCAAAGCCACCGCAGTCACCCCCTTCGGACCCAATGCCAAGGTCGGAGGGCTCTGCGCCTTGTTGGTACCAGTCAACGACCAGCACGTGCACAGTACCGCCCTGAGGAAGGGCATAGACCCCTCTGTCCAGTGTCCAGGAAAGGACCGCCTGTGGAAGAAGCACCCTGATTCAAACCCCTGTGGGAGCTTAGTCGGCGGCCTCACCAGACGGAAAGCCCCCTCCCCTGCAAGCATTGCAGGGGGGAGAGGGGGGAGGGAGGGGAGCGGTGGTTGCGTTGCGGGGACACGCGCCCACCGGGTCGTCAGGCCCTGCGTCTTGTCCTGTCCTCTGCAGGTGGACCGGTGACCGCGACCAAGGGGCCTCTGCTTCCCTGTCCCCACCGGCCGGGCTTCAACTCCTCTTGGCACCTGGTCCTCCATGGCAACCCCCTGGCCCCGAACCGCTTGCCTGCTCTGAAGGCTGCTTCCTCCTCTTTCAGGAGCACCTGCCCTCTTTTGCCATCTGCTCTCTTG
The DNA here is from genome assembly GCF_047511675.1 of Marmota flaviventris. Taxonomy (NCBI): domain Eukaryota; kingdom Metazoa; phylum Chordata; class Mammalia; order Rodentia; family Sciuridae; genus Marmota; species Marmota flaviventris. Next base: position 6,502 of record NW_027287911.1, read on the forward strand.
CTTGGCTCTCAGCGCAGACTCCTAAGACCCTGTGGCCTCCTCGGCCCTCTCTCAGCCTCTGCTGAGCACACACCCTGAAGTCCTGCGCGCACTTCAAGGGTGATGTGTGAATCCACTCTTACATCCATGGGAAGTTAGATGGGAGATGAGAGAACCTGTGACTGCCCAGTCTCCAGGCTACCATGGACCTGGTGACTTGCAGCCCAGAGTGAGTTGGCTGGGGTTGGGTGGGGGGTAGAGGGGTGAGTGTGTGTCTCTGTGTGTGTGTGTGTGTGTGTGTGTGTGTGTGAGAGAGAGAGAGAGAGAGAGAGAGAGAGAGAGAGAGAGGAGAGTCAAGGCCAGAGAGGGATTGAGTGGGAGATGGAGACAGGGATGCCTCCTCACAGGCCAAGAGAGGCACAAGAGAGAAGGAGAGATGGATGAACAGGGACCCACAGAGACATCTGCTGCTCCGATGAGAGTGAAAGGGAGAGACAGGCAGAGAGAGAGATAGACTCAGGGGGACCCTCACGGAGGAAGGCGGTGGGGAAGGAGGTAGAGACACAGGAGGGACCTTGCGGAGGTGGTGCAAAGAGAGAAGGACCCAGGCAGAGACGCTCGATGGACTCTCCCACTCCCAGGATGTGGGTGTCAAGGTTCTGCTTGTGTGGCAGGAACGGGTGAGGGAGCGGGCCCCGCGGGTGGGCCCCGTGTTCTGGGGAAGGCGGGTGTCGCCCCCCCACACACCCCATCCTCCAGGCCGAGGGGTGGGGGGGTCGGTCTGGGTGCACATGGAGGGTCGTGGCCTGGACCTGGCTCGGCTCAGCGGGGTCTCATGGAGTGAGTGTCCTAGCGTCCCTGGGGAGAGCCAGGCCTGTGGGCCTTGTTGCAGGCGCTGGGCGCTGGTCGTCGGGAGGCCAGCCGCAGGCCTGAAGGGACAGCGACCGGCAGCCCAGGGCTGCGCCTGCGCCCTGGCCCGAGGGCCCGGGGGTCACGGCCTGTCTCTCGGGGCCACGCAAGTTAAAAGTGTGTGTGGGAAGGGGGCGCAAAAGCCTACAGCACCCGGTATTCCCAGGCGGTCTCCCATCCAAGTACTAACCAGGCCCGACCCTGCTTAGCTTCCGAGATCAGACGAGATCGGGCGCGTTCAGGGTGGTATGGCCGTAGACGGGGAGGGCCGCCCGGGGGCGCCTCAAGAGCCTGCTCCGGGTTCCACCCTTCAGTCCAGGGGACGGGAGGGGGGTGGAGGGGGGAAATCGGAGGGGGTGGTCGCAGGGGGCCTCCCTCGCCCGCCCCACAACAGCGCAGCCCAACCCAACTCAACTCAAGGCTGGGGGCTCTCACGCTCCGCTCCGACCTGACTCCACCGGGCAGCGGCCCAGGGGTCCTGGGAGACTGGGACTGGCTGAGTCCCGCCTCCAACACCGCCCCTCTCCACCTGGCTCCACCTACCGCGAGCCCCACCAAGCGCCCGCAGGGATCGCACCGCCGCGCCCCGGCCTGGCGTGGCCTGGCGTGGCCTGGCCTCCACCGCCGCTCCTCGCCAAGGCCCAGGCCTCCCGCGACCCCAACCCCCCCACGGACCCCCGGCCCCCCACCGCCACGCCCACCCCGCCTTTCGCCAGGCGGAGAAGCCCAGAAGCCCTGGCCGTTTCAGTGTCCCGCGCGCGCGAACCTAGCCTAGCCTAGCCCGGAGCCCAGAGAGCCAGGGGCGGAGAGGCAGGCGGGCACCCCCCTCGGACACCCCAGGGACCCTGACACAGGCCCAGCGCCCCAGGCGGAAATGCAGTCCGACTGGGCAATGGCCAGCCGCCGGCCACACACGTCCCCTGAGCGTGCCTGGCGAGTGGAGCCACGCACAGGGAGGGCAGGAGGGAGGAACACACTCAGGGACTCAGGGAAAACCGGGCAGAGGGTGGCCGGGGGCAGCGGCCCGCTGGCTCCCAGTCAGTCAGTCGCCCGGCCAGGCTCAGAAGTGCGCCGCTGGGGTCGTGCCTCGCCCTGAGTTTCGGGCCCACTCTGCAAAGCCACCGCAGTCACCCCCTTCGGACCCAATGCCAAGGTCGGAGGGCTCTGCGCCTTGTTGGTACCAGTCAACGACCAGCACGTGCACAGTACCGCCCTGAGGAAGGGCATAGACCCCTCTGTCCAGTGTCCAGGAAAGGACCGCCTGTGGAAGAAGCACCCTGATTCAAACCCCTGTGGGAGCTTAGTCGGCGGCCTCACCAGACGGAAAGCCCCCTCCCCTGCAAGCATTGCAGGGGGGAGAGGGGGGAGGGAGGGGAGCGGTGGTTGCGTTGCGGGGACACGCGCCCACCGGGTCGTCAGGCCCTGCGTCTTGTCCTGTCCTCTGCAGGTGGACCGGTGACCGCGACCAAGGGGCCTCTGCTTCCCTGTCCCCACCGGCCGGGCTTCAACTCCTCTTGGCACCTGGTCCTCCATGGCAACCCCCTGGCCCCGAACCGCTTGCCTGCTCTGAAGGCTGCTTCCTCCTCTTTCAGGAGCGCCTGCCCTCTTTTGCCATCTGCTCTCTTGCTTGGCTCTCAGCGCAGACTCCTAAGACCCTGTGGCCTCCTCGGCCCTCTCTCAGCCTCTGCTGAGCACACACCCTGAAGTCCTGCGCGCACTTCAAGGGTGATGTGTGAATCCACTCTTACATCCATGGGAAGTTAGATGGGAGATGAGAGAACCTGTGACTGCCCAGTCTCCAGGCTACCATGGACCTGGTGACTTGCAGCCCAGAGTGAGTTGGCTGGGGTTGGGTGGGGGGTAGAGGGGTGAGTGTGTGTCTCTGTGTGTGTGTGTGTGTTTGTGTGTGTGTGTGTGTGTGTGAGAGAGAGAGAGAGAGAGAGAGAGAGAGAGAGAGAGAGGAGAGTCAAGGCCAGAGAGGGATTGAGTGGGAGATGGAGACAGGGATGCCTCCTCACAGGCCAAGAGAGGCACAAGAGAGAAGGAGAGATGGATGAACAGGGACCCACAGAGACATCTGCTGCTCCGATGAGAGTGAAAGGGAGAGACAGGCAGAGAGAGAGATAGACTCAGGGGGACCCTCACGGAGGAAGGCGGTGGGGAAGGAGGTAGAGACACAGGAGGGACCTTGCGGAGGTGGTGCAAAGAGAGAAGGACCCAGGCAGAGACGCTCGATGGACTCTCCCACTCCCAGGATGTGGGTGTCAAGGTTCTGCTTGTGTGGCAGGAACGGGTGAGGGAGCGGGCCCCGCGGGTGGGCCCCGTGTTCTGGGGAAGGCGGGTGTCGCCCCCCCACACACCCCATCCTCCAGGCCGAGGGGTGGGGGGGTCGGTCTGGGTGCACATGGAGGGTCGTGGCCTGGACCTGGCTCGGCTCAGCGGGGTCTCATGGAGTGAGTGTCCTAGCGTCCCTGGGGAGAGCCAGGCCTGTGGGCCTTGTTGCAGGCGCTGGGCGCTGGTCGTCGGGAGGCCAGCCGCAGGCCTGAAGGGACAGCGACCGGCAGCCCAGGGCTGCGCCTGCGCCCTGGCCCGAGGGCCCGGGGGTCACGGCCTGTCTCTCGGGGCCACGCAAGTTAAAAGTGTGTGTGGGAAGGGGGCGCAAAAGCCTACAGCACCCGGTATTCCCAGGCGGTCTCCCATCCAAGTACTAACCAGGCCCGACCCTGCTTAGCTTCCGAGATCAGACGAGATCGGGCGCGTTCAGGGTGGTATGGCCGTAGACGGGGAGGGCCGCCCGGGGGCGCCTCAAGAGCCTGCTCCGGGTTCCACCCTTCAGTCCAGGGGACGGGAGGGGGGTGGAGGGGGGAAATCGGAGGGGGTGGTCGCAGGGGGCCTCCCTCGCCCGCCCCACAACAGCGCAGCCCAACCCAACTCAACTCAAGGCTGGGGGCTCTCACGCTCCGCTCCGACCTGACTCCACCGGGCAGCGGCCCAGGGGTCCTGGGAGACTGGGACTGGCTGAGTCCCGCCTCCAACACCGCCCCTCTCCACCTGGCTCCACCTACCGCGAGCCCCACCAAGCGCCCGCAGGGATCGCACCGCCCCGCCCCGGCCTGGCGTGGCCTGGCGTGGCCTGGCCTCCACCGCCGCTCCTCGCCAAGGCCCAGGCCTCCCGCGACCCCAACCCCCCCACGGACCCCCGGCCCCCCACCGCCACGCCCACCCCGCCTTTCGCCAGGCGGAGAAGCCCAGAAGCCCTGGCCGTTTCAGTGTCCCGCGCGCGCGAACCTAGCCTAGCCTAGCCCGGAGCCCAGAGAGCCAGGGGCGGAGAGGCAGGCGGGCACCCCCCTCGGACACCCCAGGGACCCTGACACAGGCCCAGCGCCCCAGGCGGAAATGCAGTCCGACTGGGCAATGGCCAGCCGCCGGCCACACACGTCCCCTGAGCGTGCCTGGCGAGTGGAGCCACGCACAGGGAGGGCAGGAGGGAGGAACACACTCAGGGACTCAGGGAAAACCGGGCAGAGGGTGGCCGGGGGCAGCGGCCCGCTGGCTCCCAGTCAGTCAGTCGCCCGGCCAGGCTCAGAAGTGCGCCGCTGGGGTCGTGCCTCGCCCTGAGTTTCGGGCCCACTCTGCAAAGCCACCGCAGTCACCCCCTTCGGACCCAATGCCAAGGTCGGAGGGCTCTGCGCCTTGTTGGTACCAGTCAACGACCAGCACGTGCACAGCACCGCCCTGAGGAAGGGCATAGACCCCTCTGTCCAGTGTCCAGGAAAGGACCGCCTGTGGAAGAAGCACCCTGATTCAAACCCCTGTGGGAGCTTAGTCGGCGGCCTCACCAGACGGAAAGCCCCCTCCCCTGCAAGCATTGCAGGGGGGAGAGGGGGGAGGGAGGGGAGCGGTGGTTGCGTTGCGGGGACACGCGCCCACCGGGTCGTCAGGCCCTGCGTCTTGTCCTGTCCTCTGCAGGTGGACCGGTGACCGCGACCAAGGGGCCTCTGCTTCCCTGTCCCCACCGGCCGGGCTTCAACTCCTCTTGGCACCTGGTCCTCCATGGCAACCCCCTGGCCCCGAACCGCTTGCCTGCTCTGAAGGCTGCTTCCTCCTCTTTCAGGAGCGCCTGCCCTCTTTTGCCATCTGCTCTCTTGCTTGGCTCTCAGCGCAGACTCCTAAGACCCTGTGGCCTCCTCGGCCCTCTCTCAGCCTCTGCTGAGCACACACCCTGAAGTCCTGCGCGCACTTCAAGGGTGATGTGTGAATCCACTCTTACATCCATGGGAAGTTAGATGGGAGATGAGAGAACCTGTGACTGCCCAGTCTCCAGGCTACCATGGACCTGGTGACTTGCAGCCCAGAGTGAGTTGGCTGGGGTTGGGTGGGGGGTAGAGGGGTGAGTGTGTGTCTCTGTGTGTGTGTGTGTGTTTGTGTGTGTGTGTGTGTGTGTGAGAGAGAGAGAGAGAGAGAGAGAGAGAGAGAGAGGAGAGTCAAGGCCAGAGAGGGATTGAGTGGGAGATGGAGACAGGGATGCCTCCTCACAGGCCAAGAGAGGCACAAGAGAGAAGGAGAGATGGATGAACAGGGACCCACAGAGACATCTGCTGCTCCGATGAGAGTGAAAGGGAGAGACAGGCAGAGAGAGAGATAGACTCAGGGGGACCCTCACGGAGGAAGGCGGTGGGGAAGGAGGTAGAGACACAGGAGGGACCTTGCGGAGGTGGTGCAAAGAGAGAAGGACCCAGGCAGAGACGCTCGATGGACTCTCCCACTCCCAGGATGTGGGTGTCAAGGTTCTGCTTGTGTGGCAGGAACGGGTGAGGGAGCGGGCCCCGCGGGTGGGCCCCGTGTTCTGGGGAAGGCGGGTGTCACCCCCCCACACACCCCATCCTCCAGGCCGAGGGGTGGGGGGGTCGGTCTGGGTGCACATGGAGGGTCGTGGCCTGGACCTGGCTCGGCTCAGCGGGGTCTCATGGAGTGAGTGTCCTAGCGTCCCTGGGGAGAGCCAGGCCTGTGGGCCTTGTTGCAGGCGCTGGGCGCTGGTCGTCGGGAGGCCAGCCGCAGGCCTGAAGGGACAGCGACCGGCAGCCCAGGGCTGCGCCTGCGCCCTGGCCCGAGGGCCCGGGGGTCACGGCCTGTCTCTCGGGGCCACGCAAGTTAAAAGTGTGTGTGGGAAGGGGGCGCAAAAGCCTACAGCACCCGGTATTCCCAGGCGGTCTCCCATCCAAGTACTAACCAGGCCCGACCCTGCTTAGCTTCCGAGATCAGACGAGATCGGGCGCGTTCAGGGTGGTATGGCCGTAGGCGGGGAGGGCCGCCCGGGGGCGCCTCAAGAGCCTGCTCCGGGTTCCACCCTTCAGTCCAGGGGACGGGAGGGGGGTGGAGGGGGGAAATCGGAGGGGGTGGTCGCAGGGGGCCTCCCTCGCCCGCCCCACAACAGCGCAGCCCAACCCAACTCAACTCAAGGCTGGGGGCTCTCACGCTCCGCTCCGACCTGACTCCACCGGGCAGCGGCCCAGGGGTCCTGGGAGACTGGGACTGGCTGAGTCCCGCCTCCAACACCGCCCCTCTCCACCTGGCTCCACCTACCGCGAGCCCCACCAAGCGCCCGCAGGGATCGCACCGCCGCGCCCCGGCCTGGCGTGGCCTGGCGTGGCCTGGCCTCCACCGCCGCTCCTCGCCAAGGCCCAGGCCTCCCGCGACCCCAACCCCCCCACGGACCCCCGGCCCCCCACCGCCACGCCCACCCCGCCTTTCGCCAGGCGGAGAAGCCCAGAAGCCCTGGCCGTTTCAGTGTCCCGCGCGCGCGAACCTAGCCTAGCCTAGCCCGGAGCCCAGAGAGCCAGGGGCGGAGAGGCAGGCGGGCACCCCCCTAGGACACCCCAGGGACCCTGACACAGGCCCAGCGCCCCAGGCGGAAATGCAGTCCGACTGGGCAATGGCCAGCCGCCGGCCACACACGTCCCCTGAGCGTGCCTGGCGAGTGGAGCCACGCACAGGGAGGGCAGGAGGGAGGAACACACTCAGGGACTCAGGGAAAACCGGGCAGAGGGTGGCCGGGGGCAGCGGCCCGCTGGCTCCCAGTCAGTCAGTCGCCCGGCCAGGCTCAGAAGTGCGCCGCTGGGGTCGTGCCTCGCCCTGAGTTTCGGGCCCACTCTGCAAAGCCACCGCAGTCACCCCCTTCGGACCCAATGCCAAGGTCGGAGGGCTCTGCGCCTTGTTGGTACCAGTCAACGACCAGCACGTGCACAGTACCGCCCTGAGGAAGGGCATAGACCCCTCTGTCCAGTGTCCAGGAAAGGACCGCCTGTGGAAGAAGCACCCTGATTCAAACCCCTGTGGGAGCTTAGTCGGCGGCCTCACCAGACGGAAAGCCCCCTCCCCTGCAAGCATTGCAGGGGGGAGAGGGGGGAGGGAGGGGAGCGGTGGTTGCGTTGCGGGGACACGCGCCCACCGGGTCGTCAGGCCCTGCGTCTTGTCCTGTCCTCTGCAGGTGGACCGGTGACCGCGACCAAGGGGCCTCTGCTTCCCTGTCCCCACCGGCCGGGCTTCAACTCCTCTTGGCACCTGGTCCTCCATGGCAACCCCCTGGCCCCGAACCGCTTGCCTGCTCTGAAGGCTGCTTCCTCCTCTTTCAGGAGCACCTGCCCTCTTTTGCCATCTGCTCTCTTGCTTGGCTCTCAGCGCAGACTCCTAAGACCCTGTGGCCTCCTCGGCCCTCTCTCAGCCTCTGCTGAGCACACACCCTGAAGTCCTGCGCGCACTTCAAGGGTGATGTGTGAATCCACTCTTACATCCATGGGAAGTTAGATGGGAGATGAGAGAACCTGTGACTGCCCAGTCTCCAGGCTACCATGGACCTGGTGACTTGCAGCCCAGAGTGAGTTGGCTGGGGTTGGGTGGGGGGTAGAGGGGTGAGTGTGTGTCTCTGTGTGTGTGTGTGTGTTTGTGTGTGTGTGTGTGTGTGTGTGAGAGAGAGAGAGAGAGAGAGAGAGAGAGAGAGAGAGGAGAGTCAAGGCCAGAGAGGGATTGAGTGGGAGATGGAGACAGGGATGCCTCCTCACAGGCCAAGAGAGGCACAAGAGAGAAGGAGAGATGGATGAACAGGGACCCACAGAGACATCTGCTGCTCCGATGAGAGTGAAAGGGAGAGACAGGCAGAGAGAGAGATAGACTCAGGGGGACCCTCACGGAGGAAGGCGGTGGGGAAGGAGGTAGAGACACAGGAGGGACCTTGCGGAGGTGGTGCAAAGAGAGAAGGACCCAGGCAGAGACGCTCGATGGACTCTCCCACTCCCAGGATGTGGGTGTCAAGGTTCTGCTTGTGTGGCAGGAACGGGTGAGGGAGCGGGCCCCGCGGGTGGGCCCCGTGTTCTGGGGAAGGCGGGTGTCACCCCCCCACACACCCCATCCTCCAGGCCGAGGGGTGGGGGGGTCGGTCTGGGTGCACATGGAGGGTCGTGGCCTGGACCTGGCTCGGCTCAGCGGGGTCTCATGGAGTGAGTGTCCTAGCGTCCCTGGGGAGAGCCAGGCCTGTGGGCCTTGTTGCAGGCGCTGGGCGCTGGTCGTCGGGAGGCCAGCCGCAGGCCTGAAGGGACAGCGACCGGCAGCCCAGGGCTGCGCCTGCGCCCTGGCCCGAGGGCCCGGGGGTCACGGCCTGTCTCTCGGGGCCACGCAAGTTAAAAGTGTGTGTGGGAAGGGGGCGCAAAAGCCTACAGCACCCGGTATTCCCAGGCGGTCTCCCATCCAAGTACTAACCAGGCCCGACCCTGCTTAGCTTCCGAGATCAGACGAGATCGGGCGCGTTCAGGGTGGTATGGCCGTAGGCGGGGAGGGCCGCCCGGGGGCGCCTCAAGAGCCTGCTCCGGGTTCCACCCTTCAGTCCAGGGGACGGGAGGGGGGTGGAGGGGGGAAATCGGAGGGGGTGGTCGCAGGGGGCATCCCTCGCCCGCCCCACAACAGCGCAGCCCAACCCAACTCAACTCAAGGCTGGGGGCTCTCACGCTCCGCTCCGACCTGACTCCACCGGGCAGCGGCCCAGGGGTCCTGGGAGACTGGGACTGGCTGAGTCCCGCCTCCAACACCGCCCCTCTCCACCTGGCTCCACCTACCGCGAGCCCCACCAAGCGCCCGCAGGGATCGCACCGCCGCGCCCCGGCCTGGCGTGGCCTGGCGTGGCCTGGCCTCCACCGCCGCTCCTCGCCAAGGCCCAGGCCTCCCGCGACCCCAACCCCCCCACGGACCCCCGGCCCCCCACCGCCACGCCCACCCCGCCTTTCGCCAGGCGGAGAAGCCCAGAAGCCCTGGCCGTTTCAGTGTCCCGCGCGCGCGAACCTAGCCTAGCCTAGCCCGGAGCCCAGAGAGCCAGGGGCGGAGAGGCAGGCGGGCACCCCCCTCGGACACCCCAGGGACCCTGACACAGGCCCAGCGCCCCAGGCGGAAATGCAGTCCGACTGGGCAATGGCCAGCCGCCGGCCACACACGTCCCCTGAGCGTGCCTGGCGAGTGGAGCCACGCACAGGGAGGGCAGGAGGGAGGAACACACTCAGGGACTCAGGGAAAACCGGGCAGAGGGTGGCCGGGGGCAGCGGCCCGCTGGCTCCCAGTCAGTCAGTCGCCCGGCCAGGCTCAGAAGTGCGCCGCTGGGGTCGTGCCTCGCCCTGAGTTTCGGGCCCACTCTGCAAAGCCACCGCAGTCACCCCCTTCGGACCCAATGCCAAGGTCGGAGGGCTCTGCGCCTTGTTGGTACCAGTCAACGACCAGCACGTGCACAGTACCGCCCTGAGGAAGGGCATAGACCCCTCTGTCCAGTGTCCAGGAAAGGACCGCCTGTGGAAGAAGCACCCTGATTCAAACCCCTGTGGGAGCTTAGTCGGCGGCCTCACCAGACGGAAAGCCCCCTCCCCTGCAAGCATTGCAGGGGGGAGAGGGGGGAGGGAGGGGAGCGGTGGTTGCGTTGCGGGGACACGCGCCCACCGGGTCGTCAGGCCCTGCGTCTTGTCCTGTCCTCTGCAGGTGGACCGGTGACCGCGACCAAGGGGCCTCTGCTTCCCTGTCCCCACCGGCCGGGCTTCAACTCCTCTTGGCACCTGGTCCTCCATGGCAACCCCCTGGCCCCGAACCGCTTGCCTGCTCTGAAGGCTGCTTCCTCCTCTTTCAGGAGCACCTGCCCTCTTTTGCCATCTGCTCTCTTGCTTGGCTCTCAGCGCAGACTCCTAAGACCCTGTGGCCTCCTCGGCCCTCTCTCAGCCTCTGCTGAGCACACACCCTGAAGTCCTGCGCGCACTTCAAGGGTGATGTGTGAATCCACTCTTACATCCATGGGAAGTTAGATGGGAGATGAGAGAACCTGTGACTGCCCAGTCTCCAGGCTACCATGGACCTGGTGACTTGCAGCCCAGAGTGAGTTGGCTGGGGTTGGGTGGGGGGTAGAGGGGTGAGTGTGTGTCTCTGTGTGTGTGTGTGTGTGTGTGTGTGTGTGTGAGAGAGAGAGAGAGAGAGAGAGAGAGAGAGAGAGAGAGGAGAGTCAAGGCCAGAGAGGGATTGAGTGGGAGATGGAGACAGGGATGCCTCCTCACAGGCCAAGAGAGGCACAAGAGAGAAGGAGAGATGGATGAACAGGGACCCACAGAGACATCTGCTGCTCCGATGAGAGTGAAAGGGAGAGACAGGCAGAGAGAGAGATAGACTCAGGGGGACCCTCACGGAGGAAGGCGGTGGGGAAGGAGGTAGAGACACAGGAGGGACCTTGCGGAGGTGGTGCAAAGAGAGAAGGACCCAGGCAGAGACGCTCGATGGACTCTCCCACTCCCAGGATGTGGGTGTCAAGGTTCTGCTTGTGTGGCAGGAACGGGTGAGGGAGCGGGCCCCGCGGGTGGGCCCCGTGTTCTGGGGAAGGCGGGTGTCGCCCCCCCACACACCCCATCCTCCAGGCCGAGGGGTGGGGGGGTCGGTCTGGGTGCACATGGAGGGTCGTGGCCTGGACCTGGCTCGGCTCAGCGGGGTCTCATGGAGTGAGTGTCCTAGCGTCCCTGGGGAGAGCCAGGCCTGTGGGCCTTGTTGCAGGCGCTGGGCGCTGGTCGTCGGGAGGCCAGCCGCAGGCCTGAAGGGACAGCGACCGGCAGCCCAGGGCTGCGCCTGCGCCCTGGCCCGAGGGCCCGGGGGTCACGGCCTGTCTCTCGGGGCCACGCAAGTTAAAAGTGTGTGTGGGAAGGGGGCGCAAAAGCCTACAGCACCCGGTATTCCCAGGCGGTCTCCCATCCAAGTACTAACCAGGCCCGACCCTGCTTAGCTTCCGAGATCAGACGAGATCGGGCGCGTTCAGGGTGGTATGGCCGTAGACGGGGAGGGCCGCCCGGGGGCGCCTCAAGAGCCTGCTCCGGGTTCCACCCTTCAGTCCAGGGGACGGGAGGGGGGTGGAGGGGGGAAATCGGAGGGGGTGGTCGCAGGGGGCCTCCCTCGCCCGCCCCACAACAGCGCAGCCCAACCCAACTCAACTCAAGGCTGGGGGCTCTCACGCTCCGCTCCGACCTGACTCCACCGGGCAGCGGCCCAGGGGTCCTGGGAGACTGGGACTGGCTGAGTCCCGCCTCCAACACCGCCCCTCTCCACCTGGCTCCACCTACCGCGAGCCCCACCAAGCGCCCGCAGGGATCGCACCGCCGCGCCCCGGCCTGGCGTGGCCTGGCGTGGCCTGGCCTCCACCGCCGCTCCTCGCCAAGGCCCAGGCCTCCCGCGACCCCAACCCCCCCACGGACCCCCGGCCCCCCACCGCCACGCCCACCCCGCCTTTCGCCAGGCGGAGAAGCCCAGAAGCCCTGGCCGTTTCAGTGTCCCGCGCGCGCGAACCTAGCCTAGCCTAGCCCGGAGCCCAGAGAGCCAGGGGCGGAGAGGCAGGCGGGCACCCCCCTCGGACACCCCAGGGACCCTGACACAGGCCCAGCGCCCCAGGCGGAAATGCAGTCCGACTGGGCAATGGCCAGCCGCCGGCCACACACGTCCCCTGAGCGTGCCTGGCGAGTGGAGCCACGCACAGGGAGGGCAGGAGGGAGGAACACACTCAGGGACTCAGGGAAAACCGGGCAGAGGGTGGCCGGGGGCAGCGGCCCGCTGGCTCCCAGTCAGTCAGTCGCCCGGCCAGGCTCAGAAGTGCGCCGCTGGGGTCGTGCCTCGCCCTGAGTTTCGGGCCCACTCTGCAAAGCCACCGCAGTCACCCCCTTCGGACCCAATGCCAAGGTCGGAGGGCTCTGCGCCTTGTTGGTACCAGTCAACGACCAGCACGTGCACAGTACCGCCCTGAGGAAGGGCATAGACCCCTCTGTCCAGTGTCCAGGAAAGGACCGCCTGTGGAAGAAGCACCCTGATTCAAACCCCTGTGGGAGCTTAGTCGGCGGCCTCACCAGACGGAAAGCCCCCTCCCCTGCAAGCATTGCAGGGGGGAGAGGGGGGAGGGAGGGGAGCGGTGGTTGCGTTGCGGGGACACGCGCCCACCGGGTCGTCAGGCCCTGCGTCTTGTCCTGTCCTCTGCAGGTGGACCGGTGACCGCGACCAAGGGGCCTCTGCTTCCCTGTCCCCACCGGCCGGGCTTCAACTCCTCTTGGCACCTGGTCCTCCATGGCAACCCCCTGGCCCCGAACCGCTTGCCTGCTCTGAAGGCTGCTTCCTCCTCTTTCAGGAGCGCCTGCCCTCTTTTGCCATCTGCTCTCTTGCTTGGCTCTCAGCGCAGACTCCTAAAACCCTGTGGCCTCCTCGGCCCTCTCTCAGCCTCTGCTGAGCACACACCCTGAAGTCCTGCGCGCACTTCAAGGGTGATGTGTGAATCCACTCTTACATCCATGGGAAGTTAGATGGGAGATGAGAGAACCTGTGACTCCCCAGTCTCCAGGCTACCATGGACCTGGTGACTTGCAGCCCAGAGTGAGTTGGCTGGGGTTGGGTGGGGGGTAGAGGGGTGAGTGTGTGTCTCTGTGTGTGTGTGTGTGTGTGTGTGTGTGTGTGTGAGAGAGAGAGAGAGAGAGAGAGAGAGAGAGAGAGGAGAGTCAAGGCCAGAGAGGGATTGAGTGGGAGATGGAGACAGGGATGCCTCCTCACAGGCCAAGAGAGGCACAAGAGAGAAGGAGAGATGGATGAACAGGGACCCACAGAGACATCTGCTGCTCCGATGAGAGTGAAAGGGAGAGACAGGCAGAGAGAGAGATAGACTCAGGGGGACCCTCACGGAGGAAGGCGGTGGGGAAGGAGGTAGAGACACAGGAGGGACCTTGCGGAGGTGGTGCAAAGAGAGAAGGACCCAGGCAGAGACGCTCGATGGACTCTCCCACTCCCAGGATGTGGGTGTCAAGGTTCTGCTTGTGTGGCAGGAACGGGTGAGGGAGCGGGCCCCGCGGGTGGGCCCCGTGTTCTGGGGAAGGCGGGTGTCGCCCCCCCACACACCCCATCCTCCAGGCCGAGGGGTGGGGGGGTCGGTCTGGGTGCACATGGAGGGTCGTGGCCTGGACCTGGCTCGGCTCAGCGGGGTCTCATGGAGTGAGTGTCCTAGCGTCCCTGGGGAGAGCCAGGCCTGTGGGCCTTGTTGCAGGCGCTGGGCGCTGGTCGTCGGGAGGCCAGCCGCAGGCCTGAAGGGACAGCGACCGGCAGCCCAGGGCTGCGCCTGCGCCCTGGCCCGAGGGCCCGGGGGTCACGGCCTGTCTCTCGGGGCCACGCAAGTTAAAAGTGTGTGTGGGAAGGGGGCGCAAAAGCCTACAGCACCCGGTATTCCCAGGCGGTCTCCCATCCAAGTACTAACCAGGCCCGACCCTGCTTAGCTTCCGAGATCAGACGAGATCGGGCGCGTTCAGGGTGGTATGGCCGTAGGCGGGGAGGGCCGCCCGGGGGCGCCTCAAGAGCCTGCTCCGGGTTCCACCCTTCAGTCCAGGGGACGGGAGGGGGGTGGAGGGGGGAAATCGGAGGGGGTGGTCGCAGGGGGCCTCCCTCGCCCGCCCCACAACAGCGCAGCCCAACCCAACTCAACTCAAGGCTGGGGGCTCTCACGCTCCTCTCCGACCTGACTCCACCGGGCAGCGGCCCAGGGGTCCTGGGAGACTGGGACTGGCTGAGTCCCGCCTCCAACACCGCCCCTCTCCACCTGGCTCCACCTACCGCGAGCCCCACCAAGCGCCCGCAGGGATCGCACCGCCGCGCCCCGGCCTGGCGTGGCCTGGCGTGGCCTGGCCTCCACCGCCGCTCCTCGCCAAGGCCCAGGCCTCCCGCGACCCCAACCCCCCCACGGACCCCCGGCCCCCCACCGCCACGCCCACCCCGCCTTTCGCCAGGCGGAGAAGCCCAGAAGCCCTGGCCGTTTCAGTGTCCCGCGCGCGCGAACCTAGCCTAGCCTAGCCCGGAGCCCAGAGAGCCAGGGGCGGAGAGGCAGGCGGGCACCCCCCTCGGACACCCCAGGGACCCTGACACAGGCCCAGCGCCCCAGGCGGAAATGCAGTCCGACTGGGCAATGGCCAGCCGCCGGCCACACACGTCCCCTGAGCGTGCCTGGCGAGTGGAGCCACGCACAGGGAGGGCAGGAGGGAGGAACACACTCAGGGACTCAGGGAAAACCGGGCAGAGGGTGGCCGGGGGCAGCGGCCCGCTGGCTCCCAGTCAGTCAGTCGCCCGGCCAGGCTCAGAAGTGCGCCGCTGGGGTCGTGCCTCGCCCTGAGTTTCGGGCCCACTCTGCAAAGCCACCGCAGTCACCCCCTTCGGACCCAATGCCAAGGTCGGAGGGCTCTGCGCCTTGTTGGTACCAGTCAACGACCAGCACGTGCACAGTACCGCCCTGAGGAAGGGCATAGACCCCTCTGTCCAGTGTCCAGGAAAGGACCGCCTGTGGAAGAAGCACCCTGATTCAAACCCCTGTGGGAGCTTAGTCGGCGGCCTCACCAGACGGAAAGCCCCCTCCCCTGCAAGCATTGCAGGGGGGAGAGGGGGGAGGGAGGGGAGCGGTGGTTGCGTTGCGGGGACACGCGCCCACCGGGTCGTCAGGCCCTGCGTCTTGTCCTGTCCTCTGCAGGTGGACCGGTGACCGCGACCAAGGGGCCTCTGCTTCCCTGTCCCCACCGGCCGGGCTTCAACTCCTCTTGGCACCTGGTCCTCCATGGCAACCCCCTGGCCCCGAACCGCTTGCCTGCTCTGAAGGCTGCTTCCTCCTCTTTCAGGAGCGCCTGCCCTCTTTTGCCATCTGCTCTCTTGCTTGGCTCTCAGCGCAGACTCCTAAGACCCTGTGGCCTCCTCGGCCCTCTCTCAGCCTCTGCTGAGCACACACCCTGAAGTCCTGCGCGCACTTCAAGGGTGATGTGTGAATCCACTCTTACATCCATGGGAAGTTAGATGGGAGATGAGAGAACCTGTGACTGCCCAGTCTCCAGGCTACCATGGACCTGGTGACTTGCAGCCCAGAGTGAGTTGGCTGGGGTTGGGTGGGGGGTAGAGGGGTGAGTGTGTGTCTCTGTGTGTGTGTGTGTGTGTGTGTGTGTGTGTGTGTGAGAGAGAGAGAGAGAGAGAGAGAGAGAGAGAGAGAGAGAGAGGAGAGTCAAGGCCAGAGAGGGATTGAGTGGGAGATGGAGACAGGGATGCCTCCTCACAGGCCAAGAGAGGCACAAGAGAGAAGGAGAGATGGATGAACAGGGACCCACAGAGACATCTGCTGCTCCGATGAGAGTGAAAGGGAGAGACAGGCAGAGAGAGAGATAGACTCAGGGGGACCCTCACGGAGGAAGGCGGTGGGGAAGGAGGTAGAGACACAGGAGGGACCTTGCGGAGGTGGTGCAAAGAGAGAAGGACCCAGGCAGAGACGCTCGATGGACTCTCCCACTCCCAGGATGTGGGTGTCAAGGTTCTGCTTGTGTGGCAGGAACGGGTGAGGGAGCGGGCCCCGCGGGTGGGCCCCGTGTTCTGGGGAAGGCGGGTGTCGCCCCCCCACACACCCCATCCTCCAGGCCGAGGGGTGGGGGGGTCGGTCTGGGTGCACATGGAGGGTCGTGGCCTGGACCTGGCTCGGCTCAGCGGGGTCTCATGGAGTGAGTGTCCTAGCGTCCCTGGGGAGAGCCAGGCCTGTGGGCCTTGTTGCAGGCGCTGGGCGCTGGTCGTCGGGAGGCCAGCCGCAGGCCTGAAGGGACAGCGACCGGCAGCCCAGGGCTGCGCCTGCGCCCTGGCCCGAGGGCCCGGGGGTCACGGCCTGTCTCTCGGGGCCACGCAAGTTAAAAGTGTGTGTGGGAAGGGGGCGCAAAAGCCTACAGCACCCGGTATTCCCAGGCGGTCTCCCATCCAAGTACTAACCAGGCCCGACCCTGCTTAGCTTCCGAGATCAGACGAGATCGGGCGCGTTCAGGGTGGTATGGCCGTAGACGGGGAGGGCCGCCCGGGGGCGCCTCAAGAGCCTGCTCCGGGTTCCACCCTTCAGTCCAGGGGACGGGAGGGGGGTGGAGGGGGGAAATCGGAGGGGGTGGTCGCAGGGGGCCTCCCTCGCCCGCCCCACAACAGCGCAGCCCAACCCAACTCAACTCAAGGCTGGGGGCTCTCACGCTCCGCTCCGACCTGACTCCACCGGGCAGCGGCCCAGGGGTCCTGGGAGACTGGGACTGGCTGAGTCCCGCCTCCAACACCGCCCCTCTCCACCTGGCTCCACCTACCGCGAGCCCCACCAAGCGCCCGCAGGGATCGCACCGCCCCGCCCCGGCCTGGCGTGGCCTGGCGTGGCCTGGCCTCCACCGCCGCTCCTCGCCAAGGCCCAGGCCTCCCGCGACCCCAACCCCCCCACGGACCCCCGGCCCCCCACCGCCACGCCCACCCCGCCTTTCGCCAGGCGGAGAAGCCCAGAAGCCCTGGCCGTTTCAGTGTCCCGCGCGCGCGAACCTAGCCTAGCCTAGCCCGGAGCCCAGAGAGCCAGGGGCGGAGAGGCAGGCGGGCACCCCCCTCGGACACCCCAGGGACCCTGACACAGGCCCAGCGCCCCAGGCGGAAATGCAGTCCGACTGGGCAATGGCCAGCCGCCGGCCACACACGTCCCCTGAGCGTGCCTGGCGAGTGGAGCCACGCACAGGGAGGGCAGGAGGGAGGAACACACTCAGGGACTCAGGGAAAACCGGGCAGAGGGTGGCCGGGGGCAGCGGCCCGCTGGCTCCCAGTCAGTCAGTCGCCCGGCCAGGCTCAGAAGTGCGCCGCTGGGGTCGTGCCTCGCCCTGAGTTTCGGGCCCACTCTGCAAAGCCACCGCAGTCACCCCCTTCGGACCCAATGCCAAGGTCGGAGGGCTCTGCGCCTTGTTGGTACCAGTCAACGACCAGCACGTGCACAGCACCGCCCTGAGGAAGGGCATAGACCCCTCTGTCCAGTGTCCAGGAAAGGACCGCCTGTGGAAGAAGCACCCTGATTCAAACCCCTGTGGGAGCTTAGTCGGCGGCCTCACCAGACGGAAAGCCCCCTCCCCTGCAAGCATTGCAGGGGGGAGAGGGGGGAGGGAGGGGAGCGGTGGTTGCGTTGCGGGGACACGCGCCCACCGGGTCGTCAGGCCCTGCGTCTTGTCCTGTCCTCTGCAGGTGGACCGGTGACCGCGACCAAGGGGCCTCTGCTTCCCTGTCCCCACCGGCCGGGCTTCAACTCCTCTTGGCACCTGGTCCTCCATGGCAACCCCCTGGCCCCGAACCGCTTGCCTGCTCTGAAGGCTGCTTCCTCCTCTTTCAGGAGCGCCTGCCCTCTTTTGCCATCTGCTCTCTTGCTTGGCTCTCAGCGCAGACTCCTAAGACCCTGTGGCCTCCTCGGCCCTCTCTCAGCCTCTGCTGAGCACACACCCTGAAGTCCTGCGCGCACTTCAAGGGTGATGTGTGAATCCACTCTTACATCCATGGGAAGTTAGATGGGAGATGAGAGAACCTGTGACTGCCCAGTCTCCAGGCTACCATGGACCTGGTGACTTGCAGCCCAGAGTGAGTTGGCTGGGGTTGGGTGGGGGGTAGAGGGGTGAGTGTGTGTCTCTGTGTGTGTGTGTGTGTTTGTGTGTGTGTGTGTGTGTGTGAGAGAGAGAGAGAGAGAGAGAGAGAGAGAGAGAGAGGAGAGTCAAGGCCAGAGAGGGATTGAGTGGGAGATGGAGACAGGGATGCCTCCTCACAGGCCAAGAGAGGCACAAGAGAGAAGGAGAGATGGATGAACAGGGACCCACAGAGACATCTGCTGCTCCGATGAGAGTGAAAGGGAGAGACAGGCAGAGAGAGAGATAGACTCAGGGGGACCCTCACGGAGGAAGGCGGTGGGGAAGGAGGTAGAGACACAGGAGGGACCTTGCGGAGGTGGTGCAAAGAGAGAAGGACCCAGGCAGAGACGCTCGATGGACTCTCCCACTCCCAGGATGTGGGTGTCAAGGTTCTGCTTGTGTGGCAGGAACGGGTGAGGGAGCGGGCCCCGCGGGTGGGCCCCGTGTTCTGGGGAAGGCGGGTGTCACCCCCCCACACACCCCATCCTCCAGGCCGAGGGGTGGGGGGGTCGGTCTGGGTGCACATGGAGGGTCGTGGCCTGGACCTGGCTCGGCTCAGCGGGGTCTCATGGAGTGAGTGTCCTAGCGTCCCTGGGGAGAGCCAGGCCTGTGGGCCTTGTTGCAGGCGCTGGGCGCTGGTCGTCGGGAGGCCAGCCGCAGGCCTGAAGGGACAGCGACCGGCAGCCCAGGGCTGCGCCTGCGCCCTGGCCCGAGGGCCCGGGGGTCACGGCCTGTCTCTCGGGGCCACGCAAGTTAAAAGTGTGTGTGGGAAGGGGGCGCAAAAGCCTACAGCACCCGGTATTCCCAGGCGGTCTCCCATCCAAGTACTAACCAGGCCCGACCCTGCTTAGCTTCCGAGATCAGACGAGATCGGGCGCGTTCAGGGTGGTATGGCCGTAGGCGGGGAGGGCCGCCCGGGGGCGCCTCAAGAGCCTGCTCCGGGTTCCACCCTTCAGTCCAGGGGACGGGAGGGGGGTGGAGGGGGGAAATCGGAGGGGGTGGTCGCAGGGGGCCTCCCTCGCCCGCCCCACAACAGCGCAGCCCAACCCAACTCAACTCAAGGCTGGGGGCTCTCACGCTCCGCTCCGACCTGACTCCACCGGGCAGCGGCCCAGGGGTCCTGGGAGACTGGGACTGGCTGAGTCCCGCCTCCAACACCGCCCCTCTCCACCTGGCTCCACCTACCGCGAGCCCCACCAAGCGCCCGCAGGGATCGCACCGCCGCGCCCCGGCCTGGCGTGGCCTGGCGTGGCCTGGCCTCCACCGCCGCTCCTCGCCAAGGCCCAGGCCTCCCGCGACCCCAACCCCCCCACGGACCCCCGGCCCCCCACCGCCACGCCCACCCCGCCTTTCGCCAGGCGGAGAAGCCCAGAAGCCCTGGCCGTTTCAGTGTCCCGCGCGCGCGAACCTAGCCTAGCCTAGCCCGGAGCCCAGAGAGCCAGGGGCGGAGAGGCAGGCGGGCACCCCCCTCGGACACCCCAGGGACCCTGACACAGGCCCAGCGCCCCAGGCGGAAATGCAGTCCGACTGGGCAATGGCCAGCCGCCGGCCACACACGTCCCCTGAGCGTGCCTGGCGAGTGGAGCCACGCACAGGGAGGGCAGGAGGGAGGAACACACTCAGGGACTCAGGGAAAACCGGGCAGAGGGTGGCCGGGGGCAGCGGCCCGCTGGCTCCCAGTCAGTCAGTCGCCCGGCCAGGCTCAGAAGTGCGCCGCTGGGGTCGTGCCTCGCCCTGAGTTTCGGGCCCACTCTGCAAAGCCACCGCAGTCACCCCCTTCGGACCCAATGCCAAGGTCGGAGGGCTCTGCGCCTTGTTGGTACCAGTCAACGACCAGCACGTGCACAGTACCGCCCTGAGGAAGGGCATAGACCCCTCTGTCCAGTGTCCAGGAAAGGACCGCCTGTGGAAGAAGCACCCTGATTCAAACCCCTGTGGGAGCTTAGTCGGCGGCCTCACCAGACGGAAAGCCCCCTCCCCTGCAAGCATTGCAGGGGGGAGAGGGGGGAGGGAGGGGAGCGGTGGTTGCGTTGCGGGGACACGCGCCCACCGGGTCGTCAGGCCCTGCGTCTTGTCCTGTCCTCTGCAGGTGGACCGGTGACCGCGACCAAGGGGCCTCTGCTTCCCTGTCCCCACCGGCCGGGCTTCAACTCCTCTTGGCACCTGGTCCTCCATGGCAACCCCCTGGCCCCGAACCGCTTGCCTGCTCTGAAGGCTGCTTCCTCCTCTTTCAGGAGCGCCTGCCCTCTTTTGCCATCTGCTCTCTTGCTTGGCTCTCAGCGCAGACTCCTAAGACCCTGTGGCCTCCTCGGCCCTCTCTCAGCCTCTGCTGAGCACACACCCTGAAGTCCTGCGCGCACTTCAAGGGTGATGTGTGAATCCACTCTTACATCCATGGGAAGTTAGATGGGAGATGAGAGAACCTGTGACTGCCCAGTCTCCAGGCTACCATGGACCTGGTGACTTGCAGCCCAGAGTGAGTTGGCTGGGGTTGGGTGGGGGGTAGAGGGGTGAGTGTGTGTCTCTGTGTGTGTGTGTGTGTGTGTGTGTGTGTGTGTGAGAGAGAGAGAGAGAGAGAGAGAGAGAGAGAGAGAGAGAGAGGAGAGTCAAGGCCAGAGAGGGATTGAGTGGGAGATGGAGACAGGGATGCCTCCTCACAGGCCAAGAGAGGCACAAGAGAGAAGGAGAGATGGATGAACAGGGACCCACAGAGACATCTGCTGCTCCGATGAGAGTGAAAGGGAGAGACAGGCAGAGAGAGAGATAGACTCAGGGGGACCCTCACGGAGGAAGGCGGTGGGGAAGGAGGTAGAGACACAGGAGGGACCTTGCGGAGGTGGTGCAAAGAGAGAAGGACCCAGGCAGAGACGCTCGATGGACTCTCCCACTCCCAGGATGTGGGTGTCAAGGTTCTGCTTGTGTGGCAGGAACGGGTGAGGGAGCGGGCCCCGCGGGTGGGCCCCGTGTTCTGGGGAAGGCGGGTGTCACCCCCCCACACACCCCATCCTCCAGGCCGAGGGGTGGGGGGGTCGGTCTGGGTGCACATGGAGGGTCGTGGCCTGGACCTGGCTCGGCTCAGCGGGGTCTCATGGAGTGAGTGTCCTAGCGTCCCTGGGGAGAGCCAGGCCTGTGGGCCTTGTTGCAGGCGCTGGGCGCTGGTCGTCGGGAGGCCAGCCGCAGGCCTGAAGGGACAGCGACCGGCAGCCCAGGGCTGCGCCTGCGCCCTGGCCCGAGGGCCCGGGGGTCACGGCCTGTCTCTCGGGGCCACGCAAGTTAAAAGTGTGTGTGGGAAGGGGGCGCAAAAGCCTACAGCACCCGGTATTCCCAGGCGGTCTCCCATCCAAGTACTAACCAGGCCCGACCCTGCTTAGCTTCCGAGATCAGACGAGATCGGGCGCGTTCAGGGTGGTATGGCCGTAGATCGGGCGCGTTCAGGGTGGTATGGCCGTAGGCGGGGAGGGCCGCCCGGGGGCGCCTCAAGAGCCTGCTCCGGGTTCCACCCTTCAGTCCAGGGGACGGGAGGGGGGTGGAGGGGGGAAATCGGAGGGGGTGGTCGCAGGGGGCCTCCCTCGCCCGCCCCACAACAGCGCAGCCCAACCCAACTCAACTCAAGGCTGGGGGCTCTCACGCTCCGCTCCGACCTGACTCCACCGGGCAGCGGCCCAGGGGTCCTGGGAGACTGGGACTGGCTGAGTCCCGCCTCCAACACCGCCCCTCTCCACCTGGCTCCACCTACCGCGAGCCCCACCAAGCGCCCGCAGGGATCGCACCGCCGCGCCCCGGCCTGGCGTGGCCTGGCGTGGCCTGGCCTCCACCGCCGCTCCTCGCCAAGGCCCAGGCCTCCCGCGACCCCAACCCCCCCACGGACCCCCGGCCCCCCACCGCCACGCCCACCCCGCCTTTCGCCAGGCGGAGAAGCCCAGAAGCCCTGGCCGTTTCAGTGTCCCGCGCGCGCGAACCTAGCCTAGCCTAGCCCGGAGCCCAGAGAGCCAGGGGCGGAGAGGCAGGCGGGCACCCCCCTCGGACACCCCAGGGACCCTGACACAGGCCCAGCGCCCCAGGCGGAAATGCAGTCCGACTGGGCAATGGCCAGCCGCCGGCCACACACGTCCCCTGAGCGTGCCTGGCGAGTGGAGCCACGCACAGGGAGGGCAGGAGGGAGGAACACACTCAGGGACTCAGGGAAAACCGGGCAGAGGGTGGCCGGGGGCAGCGGCCCGCTGGCTCCCAGTCAGTCAGTCGCCCGGCCAGGCTCAGAAGTGCGCCGCTGGGGTCGTGCCTCGCCCTGAGTTTCGGGCCCACTCTGCAAAGCCACCGCAGTCACCCCCTTCGGACCCAATGCCAAGGTCGGAGGGCTCTGCGCCTTGTTGGTACCAGTCAACGACCAGCACGTGCACAGCACCGCCCTGAGGAAGGGCATAGACCCCTCTGTCCAGTGTCCAGGAAAGGACCGCCTGTGGAAGAAGCACCCTGATTCAAACCCCTGTGGGAGCTTAGTCGGCGGCCTCACCAGACGGAAAGCCCCCTCCCCTGCAAGCATTGCAGGGGGGAGAGGGGGGAGGGAGGGGAGCGGTGGTTGCGTTGCGGGGACACGCGCCCACCGGGTCGTCAGGCCCTGCGTCTTGTCCTGTCCTCTGCAGGTGGACCGGTGACCGCGACCAAGGGGCCTCTGCTTCCCTGTCCCCACCGGCCGGGCTTCAACTCCTCTTGGCACCTGGTCCTCCATGGCAACCCCCTGGCCCCGAACCGCTTGCCTGCTCTGAAGGCTGCTTCCTCCTCTTTCAGGAGCGCCTGCCCTCTTTTGCCATCTGCTCTCTTGCTTGGCTCTCAGCGCAGACTCCTAAGACCCTGTGGCCTCCTCGGCCCTCTCTCAGCCTCTGCTGAGCACACACCCTGAAGTCCTGCGCGCACTTCAAGGGTGATGTGTGAATCCACTCTTACATCCATGGGAAGTTAGATGGGAGATGAGAGAACCTGTGACTGCCCAGTCTCCAGGCTACCATGGACCTGGTGACTTGCAGCCCAGAGTGAGTTGGCTGGGGTTGGGTGGGGGGTAGAGGGGTGAGTGTGTGTCTCTGTGTGTGTGTGTGTTTGTGTGTGTGTGTGTGTGTGTGAGAGAGAGAGAGAGAGAGAGAGAGAGAGAGAGAGAGAGAGGAGAGTCAAGGCCAGAGAGGGATTGAGTGGGAGATGGAGACAGGGATGCCTCCTCACAGGCCAAGAGAGGCACAAGAGAGAAGGAGAGATGGATGAACAGGGACCCACAGAGACATCTGCTGCTCCGATGAGAGTGAAAGGGAGAGACAGGCAGAGAGAGAGATAGACTCAGGGGGACCCTCACGGAGGAAGGCGGTGGGGAAGGAGGTAGAGACACAGGAGGGACCTTGCGGAGGTGGTGCAAAGAGAGAAGGACCCAGGCAGAGACGCTCGATGGACTCTCCCACTCCCAGGATGTGGGTGTCAAGGTTCTGCTTGTGTGGCAGGAACGGGTGAGGGAGCGGGCCCCGCGGGTGGGCCCCGTGTTCTGGGGAAGGCGGGTGTCGCCCCCCCACACACCCCATCCTCCAGGCCGAGGGGTGGGGGGGTCGGTCTGGGTGCACATGGAGGGTCGTGGCCTGGACCTGGCTCGGCTCAGCGGGGTCTCATGGAGTGAGTGTCCTAGCGTCCCTGGGGAGAGCCAGGCCTGTGGGCCTTGTTGCAGGCGCTGGGCGCTGGTCGTCGGGAGGCCAGCCGCAGGCCTGAAGGGACAGCGACCGGCAGCCCAGGGCTGCGCCTGCGCCCTGGCCCGAGGGCCCGGGGGTCACGGCCTGTCTCTCGGGGCCACGCAAGTTAAAAGTGTGTGTGGGAAGGGGGCGCAAAAGCCTACAGCACCCGGTATTCCCAGGCGGTCTCCCATCCAAGTACTAACCAGGCCCGACCCTGCTTAGCTTCCGAGATCAGACGAGATCGGGCGCGTTCAGGGTGGTATGGCCGTAGGCGGGGAGGGCCGCCCGGGGGCGCCTCAAGAGCCTGCTCCGGGTTCCACCCTTCAGTCCAGGGGACGGGAGGGGGGTGGAGGGGGGAAATCGGAGGGGGTGGTCGCAGGGGGCCTCCCTCGCCCGCCCCACAACAGCGCAGCCCAACCCAACTCAACTCAAGGCTGGGGGCTCTCACGCTCCGCTCCGACCTGACTCCACCGGGCAGCGGCCCAGGGGTCCTGGGAGACTGGGACTGGCTGAGTCCCGCCTCCAACACCGCCGCTCTCCACCTGGCTCCACCTACCGCGAGCCCCACCAAGCGCCCGCAGGGATCGCACCGCCGCGCCCCGGCCTGGCGTGGCCTGGCGTGGCCTGGCCTCCACCGCCGCTCCTCGCCAAGGCCCAGGCCTCCCGCGACCCCAACCCCCCCACGGACCCCCGGCCCCCCACCGCCACGCCCACCCCGCCTTTCGCCAGGCGGAGAAGCCCAGAAGCCCTGGCCGTTTCAGTGTCCCGCGCGCGCGAACCTAGCCTAGCCTAGCCCGGAGCCCAGAGAGCCAGGGGCGGAGAGGCAGGCGGGCACCCCCCTCGGACACCCCAGGGACCCTGACACAGGCCCAGCGCCCCAGGCGGAAATGCAGTCCGACTGGGCAATGGCCAGCCGCCGGCCACACACGTCCCCTGAGCGTGCCTGGCGAGTGGAGCCACGCACAGGGAGGGCAGGAGGGAGGAACACACTCAGGGACTCAGGGAAAACCGGGCAGAGGGTGGCCGGGGGCAGCGGCCCGCTGGCTCCCAGTCAGTCAGTCGCCCGGCCAGGCTCAGAAGTGCGCCGCTGGGGTCGTGCCTCGCCCTGAGTTTCGGGCCCACTCTGCAAAGCCACCGCAGTCACCCCCTTCGGACCCAATGCCAAGGTCGGAGGGCTCTGCGCCTTGTTGGTACCAGTCAACGACCAGCACGTGCACAGCACCGCCCTGAGGAAGGGCATAGACCCCTCTGTCCAGTGTCCAGGAAAGGACCGCCTGTGGAAGAAGCACCCTGATTCAAACCCCTGTGGGAGCTTAGTCGGCGGCCTCACCAGACGGAAAGCCCCCTCCCCTGCAAGCATTGCAGGGGGGAGAGGGGGGAGGGAGGGGAGCGGTGGTTGCGTTGCGGGGACACGCGCCCACCGGGTCGTCAGGCCCTGCGTCTTGTCCTGTCCTCTGCAGGTGGACCGGTGACCGCGACCAAGGGGCCTCTGCTTCCCTGTCCCCACCGGCGGGCTTCAACTCCTCTTGGCACCTGGTCCTCCATGGCAACCCCCTGGCCCCGAACCGCTTGCCTGCTCTGAAGGCTGCTTCCTCCTCTTTCAGGAGCGCCTGCCCTCTTTTGCCATCTGCTCTCTTGCTTGGCTCTCAGCGCAGACTCCTAAGACCCTGTGGCCTCCTCGGCCCTCTCTCAGCCTCTGCTGAGCACACACCCTGAAGTCCTGCGCGACTTCAAGGGTGATGTGTGAATCCACTCTTACATCCATGGGAAGTTAGATGGGAGATGAGAGAACCTGTGACTGCCCAGTCTCCAGGCTACCATGGACCTGGTGACTTGCAGCCCAGAGTGAGTTGGCTGGGGTTGGGTGGGGGGTAGAGGGGTGAGTGTGTGTCTCTGTGTGTGTGTGTGTGTGTGTGTGTGTGTGTGAGAGAGAGAGAGAGAGAGAGAGAGAGAGAGAGAGAGAGAGGAGAGTCAAGGCCAGAGAGGGATTGAGTGGGAGATGGAGACAGGGATGCCTCCTCACAGGCCAAGAGAGGCACAAGAGAGAAGGAGAGATGGATGAACAGGGACCCACAGAGACATCTGCTGCTCCGATGAGAGTGAAAGGGAGAGACAGGCAGAGAGAGAGATAGACTCAGGGGGACCCTCACGGAGGAAGGCGGTGGGGAAGGAGGTAGAGACACAGGAGGGACCTTGCGGAGGTGGTGCAAAGAGAGAAGGACCCAGGCAGAGACGCTCGATGGACTCTCCCACTCCCAGGATGTGGGTGTCAAGGTTCTGCTTGTGTGGCAGGAACGGGTGAGGGAGCGGGCCCCGCGGGTGGGCCCGTGTTCTGGGGAAGGCGGGTGTCGCCCCCCCACACACCCCATCCTCCAGGCCGAGGGGTGGGGGGTCGGTCTGGGTGCACATGGAGGGTCGTGGCCTGGACCTGGCTCGGCTCAGCGGGGTCTCATGGAGTGAGTGTCCTAGCGTCCCTGGGGAGAGCCAGGCCTGTGGGCCTTGTTGCAGGCGCTGGGCGCTGGTCGTCGGGAGGCCAGCCGCAGGCCTGAAGGGACAGCGACCGGCAGCCCAGGGCTGCGCCTGCGCCCTGGCCCGAGGGCCCGGGGGTCACGGCCTGTCTCTCGGGGCCACGCAAGTTAAAAGTGTGTGTGGGAAGGGGGCGCAAAAGCCTACAGCACCCGGTATTCCCAGGCGGTCTCCATCCAAGTACTAACCAGGCCCGACCCTGCTTAGCTTCCGAGATCAGACGAGATCGGGCGCGTTCAGGGTGGTATGGCCGTAGACGGGGAGGGCCGCCCGGGGGCGCCTCAAGAGCCTGCTCCGGGTTCACCCTTCAGTCCAGGGGACGGGAGGGGGGTGGAGGGGGGAAATCGGAGGGGGTGGTCGCAGGGGGCCTCCTCGCCCGCCCCACAACAGCGCAGCCCAACCCACTCAACTCAAGGCTGGGGGCTCTCACGCTCCGCTCCGACCTGACTCACCGGGCAGCGGCCCAGGGGTCCTGGGAGACTGGGACTGGGCTGAGTCCCGCCTCCAACACCGCCCCTCTCCACCTGGCTCCACCTACCGCGAGCCCCACCAAGCGCCCGCAGGGATCACACCGCCCCGCCCCGGCCTGGCGTGGCCTGGCGTGGCCTGGCCTCCACCGCCGCTCCTCGCCAAGGCCCAGGCCTCCCGCGACCCCAACCCCCCCACGGACCCCCGGCCCCCACCGCCACGCCCACCCCGCCTTTCGCCAGGCGGAGAAGCCCAGAAGCCCTGGCCGTTTCAGTGTCCCGCGCGCGCGAACCTAGCCTAGCCTAGCCCGGAGCCCAGAGAGCCAGGGGCGGAGAGGCAGGCGGGCACCCCCCTCGGACACCCCAGGGACCCTGACACAGGCCCAGCGCCCCAGGCGGAAATGCAGTCCGACTGGGCAATGGCCAGCCGCCGGCCACACACGTCCCCTGAGCGTGCCTGGCGAGTGGAGCCACGCACAGGGAGGGCAGGAGGGAGGAACACACTCAGGGACTCAGGGAAAACCGGGCAGAGGGTGGCCGGGGGCAGCGGCCCGCTGGCTCCCAGTCAGTCAGTCGCCCGGCCAGGCTCAGAGTGCGCCGCTGGGGTCGTGCCTCGCCTGAGTTTCGGGCCCACTCTGCAAAGCCACCGCAGTCACCCCTTCGGACCAATTGCCAAGGTCGGAGGCTCTGCGCCTTGTTGGTACCAGTCAACGACCAGCACGTGCACAGCACCGCCCTGAGGAAGGGCATAGACCCCTCTGTCCAGTGTCCAGGAAAGACCGCCTGTGGAAGAAGCACCCTGATTCAAACCCCTGTGGGAGCTTAGTCGGCGGCCTCACCAGACGGAAGCCCCCTCCCCTGCAAGCATTGCAGGGGGAGAGGGGGGAGGGAGGGGAGCGGTGGTTGCGTTGCGGGACACGCGCCCACCGGGTCGTCAGGCCCTGCGTCTTGTCCTGTCCTCTGCAGGTGGACCGGTGACCGCCGACCAAGGGGCCTCTGCTTCCCTGTCCCCACCGGCCGGGCTTCAACTCCTCTGGCACCTGGTCCTCCATGGCAACCCCCTGGCCCCGAACCGCTTGCCTGCTCTGAAGGCTGCTTCCTCCTCTTTCAGGAGCGCCTGCCCTCTTTTGCCATCTGCTCTCTTGCTTGGTCTCAGCGCAGACTCCTAAGACCCTGTGCCTCCTCGGCCCTCTCTCAGCCTCTGCTGAGCACACACCCTGAAGTCCTGCGCGCACTTCAAGGGTGATGTGTGAATCCACTCTTACATCCATGGGAGTTAGATGGGAGATGAGAGAACCTGTGACTGCCCAGTCTCCAGGCTACCATGGACTGGTGACTTGCAGCCCAGAGTGAGTTGGCTGGGGTTGGGTGGGGGGTAGAGGGGTGAGTGTGTGTCTCTGTGTGTGTGTGTGTGTGTGTGTGTGTGTGTGTGAGAGAGAGAGAGAGAGAGAGAGAGAGAGAGAGAGAGAGAGGAGAGTCAAGGCCAGAGAGGGATTGAGTGGGAGATGGAGACAGGGATGCCTCCTCACAGGCCAAGAGAGCACAAGAGAGAAGGAGAGATGGATGAACAGGGACCCACGAGACATCTGCTGCTCCGATGAGAGTGAAAGGAGAGACAGGCAGAGGAGAGATAGACTCAGGGGGACCCTCACGGAGGAAGGCGGTGGGGAAGAGGTAGAGACACAGGAGGGACCTTGCGGAGGTGGTGCAAAGAGAGAAGGACCCAGGCAGAGACGCTCGATGGACTCTCCCACTCCCAGGATGTGGGTGTCAAGGTTCTGCTTGTGTGGCAGGAACGGGTGAGGGAGCGGGCCCCGCGGGTGGGCCCCGTGTTCTGGGGAAGGCGGGTGTCGCCCCCCCACACACCCATCCTCCAGGCCGAGGGTGGGGGGGTCGGTCTGGGTGCACATGGAGGGTCGTGGCCTGGACCTGGCTCGGCTCAGCGGGGTCTCATGGAGTGAGTGTCCTAGCGTCCCTGGGGAGAGCCAGGCCTGTGGGCCTTGTTGCAGGCGCTGGGCGCTGGTCGTCGGGAGGCCAGCCGCAGGCCTGAAGGGACAGCGACCGGCAGCCCAGGGCTGCGCCTGCGCCCTGGCCCGAGGGCCCGGGGGTCACGGCCTGTCTCTCGGGGCCACGCAAGTTAAAAGTGTGTGTGGGAAGGGGGCGCAAAAGCCTACAGCACCCGGTATTCCCAGGCGGTCTCCCATCCAAGTACTAACCAGGCCCGACCCTGCTTAGCTTCCGAGATCAGACGAGATCGGGCGCGTTCAGGGTGGTATGGCCGTAGACGGGGAGGGCCGCCCGGGGGCGCCTCAAGAGCCTGCTCCGGGTTCCACCCTTCAGTCCAGGGGACGGGAGGGGGGTGGAGGGGGGAAATCGGAGGGGGTGGTCGCAGGGGGCCTCCCTCGCCCGCCCCACAACAGCGCAGCCCAACCCAACTCAACTCAAGGCTGGGGGCTCTCACGCTCCGCTCCGACCTGACTCCACCGGGCAGCGGCCCAGGGGTCCTGGGAGACTGGGACTGGCTGAGTCCCGCCTCCAACACCGCCCCTCTCCACCTGGCTCCACCTACCGCGAGCCCCACCAAGCGCCCGCAGGGATCACACCGCCCCGCCCCGGCCT
The DNA here is from genome assembly GCF_047511675.1 of Marmota flaviventris. Classification (NCBI taxonomy): domain Eukaryota; kingdom Metazoa; phylum Chordata; class Mammalia; order Rodentia; family Sciuridae; genus Marmota; species Marmota flaviventris. The sequence goes on from NW_027287911.1 coordinate 35,692, forward strand.
GGCGTGGCCTGGCGTGGCCTGGCCTCCACCGCCGCTCCTCGCCAAGGCCCAGGCCTCCCGCGACCCCAACCCCCCCACGGACCCCCGGCCCCCCACCGCCACGCCCACCCCGCCTTTCGCCAGGCGGAGAAGCCCAGAAGCCCTGGCCGTTTCAGTGTCCCGCGCGCGCGAACCTAGCCTAGCCTAGCCCGGAGCCCAGAGAGCCAGGGGCGGAGAGGCAGGCGGGCACCCCCCTCGGACACCCCAGGGACCCTGACACAGGCCCAGCGCCCCAGGCGGAAATGCAGTCCGACTGGGCAATGGCCAGCCGCCGGCCACACACGTCCCCTGAGCGTGCCTGGCGAGTGGAGCCACGCACAGGGAGGGCAGGAGGGAGGAACACACTCAGGGACTCAGGGAAAACCGGGCAGAGGGTGGCCGGGGGCAGCGGCCCGCTGGCTCCCAGTCAGTCAGTCGCCCGGCCAGGCTCAGAAGTGCGCCGCTGGGGTCGTGCCTCGCCCTGAGTTTCGGGCCCACTCTGCAAAGCCACCGCAGTCACCCCCTTCGGACCCAATGCCAAGGTCGGAGGGCTCTGCGCCTTGTTGGTACCAGTCAACGACCAGCACGTGCACAGCACCGCCCTGAGGAAGGGCATAGACCCCTCTGTCCAGTGTCCAGGAAAGGACCGCCTGTGGAAGAAGCACCCTGATTCAAACCCCTGTGGGAGCTTAGTCGGCGGCCTCACCAGACGGAAAGCCCCCTCCCCTGCAAGCATTGCAGGGGGGAGAGGGGGGAGGGAGGGGAGCGGTGGTTGCGTTGCGGGGACACGCGCCCACCGGGTCGTCAGGCCCTGCGTCTTGTCCTGTCCTCTGCAGGTGGACCGGTGACCGCGACCAAGGGGCCTCTGCTTCCCTGTCCCCACCGGCCGGGCTTCAACTCCTCTTGGCACCTGGTCCTCCATGGCAACCCCCTGGCCCCGAACCGCTTGCCTGCTCTGAAGGCTGCTTCCTCCTCTTTCAGGAGCGCCTGCCCTCTTTTGCCATCTGCTCTCTTGCTTGGCTCTCAGCGCAGACTCCTAAGACCCTGTGGCCTCCTCGGCCCTCTCTCAGCCTCTGCTGAGCACACACCCTGAAGTCCTGCGCGCACTTCAAGGGTGATGTGTGAATCCACTCTTACATCCATGGGAAGTTAGATGGGAGATGAGAGAACCTGTGACTGCCCAGTCTCCAGGCTACCATGGACCTGGTGACTTGCAGCCCAGAGTGAGTTGGCTGGGGTTGGGTGGGGGGTAGAGGGGTGAGTGTGTGTCTCTGTGTGTGTGTGTGTGTTTGTGTGTGTGTGTGTGTGTGTGTGTGAGACAGAGAGAGAGAGAGAGAGAGAGAGAGAGAGAGAGAGGAGAGTCAAGGCCAGAGAGGGATTGAGTGGGAGATGGAGACAGGGATGCCTCCTCACAGGCCAAGAGAGGCACAAGAGAGAAGGAGAGATGGATGAACAGGGACCCACAGAGACATCTGCTGCTCCGATGAGAGTGAAAGGGAGAGACAGGCAGAGAGAGAGATAGACTCAGGGGGACCCTCACGGAGGAAGGCGGTGGGGAAGGAGGTAGAGACACAGGAGGGACCTTGCGGAGGTGGTGCAAAGAGAGAAGGACCCAGGCAGAGACGCTCGATGGACTCTCCCACTCCCAGGATGTGGGTGTCAAGGTTCTGCTTGTGTGGCAGGAACGGGTGAGGGAGCGGGCCCCGCGGGTGGGCCCCGTGTTCTGGGGAAGGCGGGTGTCGCCCCCCCACACACCCCATCCTCCAGGCCGAGGGGTGGGGGGGTCGGTCTGGGTGCACATGGAGGGTCGTGGCCTGGACCTGGCTCGGCTCAGCGGGGTCTCATGGAGTGAGTGTCCTAGCGTCCCTGGGGAGAGCCAGGCCTGTGGGCCTTGTTGCAGGCGCTGGGCGCTGGTCGTCGGGAGGCCAGCCGCAGGCCTGAAGGGACAGCGACCGGCAGCCCAGGGCTGCGCCTGCGCCCTGGCCCGAGGGCCCGGGGGTCACGGCCTGTCTCTCGGGGCCACGCAAGTTAAAAGTGTGTGTGGGAAGGGGGCGCAAAAGCCTACAGCACCCGGTATTCCCAGGCGGTCTCCCATCCAAGTACTAACCAGGCCCGACCCTGCTTAGCTTCCGAGATCAGACGAGATCGGGCGCGTTCAGGGTGGTATGGCCGTAGGCGGGGAGGGCCGCCCGGGGGCGCCTCAAGAGCCTGCTCCGGGTTCCACCCTTCAGTCCAGGGGACGGGAGGGGGGTGGAGGGGGGAAATCGGAGGGGGTGGTCGCAGGGGGCCTCCCTCGCCCGCCCCACAACAGCGCAGCCCAACCCAACTCAACTCAAGGCTGGGGGCTCTCACGCTCCGCTCCGACCTGACTCCACCGGGCAGCGGCCCAGGGGTCCTGGGAGACTGGGACTGGCTGAGTCCCGCCTCCAACACCGCCGCTCTCCACCTGGCTCCACCTACCGCGAGCCCCACCAAGCGCCCGCAGGGATCGCACCGCCGCGCCCCGGCCTGGCGTGGCCTGGCGTGGCCTGGCCTCCACCGCCGCTCCTCGCCAAGGCCCAGGCCTCCCGCGACCCCAACCCCCCCACGGACCCCCGGCCCCCCACCGCCACGCCCACCCCGCCTTTCGCCAGGCGGAGAAGCCCAGAAGCCCTGGCCGTTTCAGTGTCCCGCGCGCGCGAACCTAGCCTAGCCTAGCCCGGAGCCCAGAGAGCCAGGGGCGGAGAGGCAGGCGGGCACCCCCCTCGGACACCCCAGGGACCCTGACACAGGCCCAGCGCCCCAGGCGGAAATGCAGTCCGACTGGGCAATGGCCAGCCGCCGGCCACACACGTCCCCTGAGCGTGCCTGGCGAGTGGAGCCACGCACAGGGAGGGCAGGAGGGAGGAACACACTCAGGGACTCAGGGAAAACCGGGCAGAGGGTGGCCGGGGGCAGCGGCCCGCTGGCTCCCAGTCAGTCAGTCGCCCGGCCAGGCTCAGAAGTGCGCCGCTGGGGTCGTGCCTCGCCCTGAGTTTCGGGCCCACTCTGCAAAGCCACCGCAGTCACCCCCTTCAGACCCAATGCCAAGGTCGGAGGGCTCTGCGCCTTGTTGGTACCAGTCAACGACCAGCACGTGCACAGCACCGCCCTGAGGAAGGGCATAGACCCCTCTGTCCAGTGTCCAGGAAAGGACCGCCTGTGGAAGAAGCACCCTGATTCAAACCCCTGTGGGAGCTTAGTCGGCGGCCTCACCAGACGGAAAGCCCCCTCCCCTGCAAGCATTGCAGGGGGGAGAGGGGGGAGGGAGGGGAGCGGTGGTTGCGTTGCGGGGACACGCGCCCACCGGGTCGTCAGGCCCTGCGTCTTGTCCTGTCCTCTGCAGGTGGACCGGTGACCGCGACCAAGGGGCCTCTGCTTCCCTGTCCCCACCGGCCGGGCTTCAACTCCTCTTGGCACCTGGTCCTCCATGGCCACCCCCTGGCCCCGAACCGCTTGCCTGCTCTGAAGGCTGCTTCCTCCTCTTTCAGGAGCGCCTGCCCTCTTTTGCCATCTGCTCTCTTGCTTGGCTCTCAGCGCAGACTCCTAAGACCCTGTGGCCTCCTCGGCCCTCTCTCAGCCTCTGCTGAGCACACACCCTGAAGTCCTGCGCGCACTTCAAGGGTGATGTGTGAATCCACTCTTACATCCATGGGAAGTTAGATGGGAGATGAGAGAACCTGTGACTGCCCAGTCTCCAGGCTACCATGGACCTGGTGACTTGCAGCCCAGAGTGAGTTGGCTGGGGTTGGGTGGGGGGTAGAGGGGTGAGTGTGTGTCTCTGTGTGTGTGTGTGTGTTTGTGTGTGTGTGTGTGTGTGTGTGAGAGAGAGAGAGAGAGAGAGAGAGAGAGAGAGAGAGAGGAGAGTCAAGGCCAGAGAGGGATTGAGTGGGAGATGGAGACAGGGATGCCTCCTCACAGGCCAAGAGAGGCACAAGAGAGAAGGAGAGATGGATGAACAGGGACCCACAGAGACATCTGCTGCTCCGATGAGAGTGAAAGGGAGAGACAGGCAGAGAGAGAGATAGACTCAGGGGGACCCTCACGGAGGAAGGCGGTGGGGAAGGAGGTAGAGACACAGGAGGGACCTTGCGGAGGTGGTGCAAAGAGAGAAGGACCCAGGCAGAGACGCTCGATGGACTCTCCCACTCCCAGGATCTGGGTGTCAAGGTTCTGCTTGTGTGGCAGGAACGGGTGAGGGAGCGGGCCCCGCGGGTGGGCCCCGTGTTCTGGGGAAGGCGGGTGTCGCCCCCCCACACACCCCATCCTCCAGGCCGAGGGGTGGGGGGGTCGGTCTGGGTGCACATGGAGGGTCGTGGCCTGGACCTGGCTCGGCTCAGTGGGGTCTCATGGAGTGAGTGTCCTAGCGTCCCTGGGGAGAGCCAGGCCTGTGGGCCTTGTTGCAGGCGCTGGGCGCTGGTCGTCGGGAGGCCAGCCGCAGGCCTGAAGGGACAGCGACCGGCAGCCCAGGGCTGCGCCTGCGCCCTGGCCCGAGGGCCCGGGGGTCACGGCCTGTCTCTCGGGGCCACGCAAGTTAAAAGTGTGTGTGGGAAGGGGGCGCAAAAGCCTACAGCACCCGGTATTCCCAGGCGGTCTCCCATCCAAGTACTAACCAGGCCCGACCCTGCTTAGCTTCCGAGATCAGACGAGATCGGGCGCGTTCAGGGTGGTATGGCCGTAGACGGGGAGGGCCGCCCGGGGGCGCCTCAAGAGCCTGCTCCGGGTTCCACCCTTCAGTCCAGGGGACGGGAGGGGGGTGGAGGGGGGAAATCGGAGGGGGTGGTCGCAGGGGGCCTCCCTCGCCCGCCCCACAACAGCGCAGCCCAACCCAACTCAACTCAAGGCTGGGGGCTCTCACGCTCCGCTCCGACCTGACTCCACCGGGCAGCGGCCCAGGGGTCCTGGGAGACTGGGACTGGCTGAGTCCCGCCTCCAACACCGCCCCTCTCCACCTGGCTCCACCTACCGCGAGCCCCACCAAGCGCCCGCAGGGATCGCACCGCCCCGCCCCGGCCTGGCGTGGCCTGGCGTGGCCTGGCCTCCACCGCCGCTCCTCGCCAAGGCCCAGGCCTCCCGCGACCCCAACCCCCCCACGGACCCCCGGCCCCCCACCGCCACGCCCACCCCGCCTTTCGCCAGGCGGAGAAGCCCAGAAGCCCTGGCCGTTTCAGTGTCCCGCGCGCGCGAACCTAGCCTAGCCTAGCCCGGAGCCCAGAGAGCCAGGGGCGGAGAGGCAGGCGGGCACCCCCCTCGGACACCCCAGGGACCCTGACACAGGCCCAGCGCCCCAGGCGGAAATGCAGTCCGACTGGGCAATGGCCAGCCGCCGGCCACACACGTCCCCTGAGCGTGCCTGGCGAGTGGAGCCACGCACAGGGAGGGCAGGAGGGAGGAACACACTCAGGGACTCAGGGAAAACCGGGCAGAGGGTGGCCGGGGGCAGCGGCCCGCTGGCTCCCAGTCAGTCAGTCGCCCGGCCAGGCTCAGAAGTGCGCCGCTGGGGTCGTGCCTCGCCCTGAGTTTCGGGCCCACTCTGCAAAGCCACCGCAGTCACCCCCTTCGGACCCAATGCCAAGGTCGGAGGGCTCTGCGCCTTGTTGGTACCAGTCAACGACCAGCACGTGCACAGCACCGCCCTGAGGAAGGGCATAGACCCCTCTGTCCAGTGTCCAGGAAAGGACCGCCTGTGGAAGAAGCACCCTGATTCAAACCCCTGTGGGAGCTTAGTCGGCGGCCTCACCAGACGGAAAGCCCCCTCCCCTGCAAGCATTGCAGGGGGGAGAGGGGGGAGGGAGGGGAGCGGTGGTTGCGTTGCGGGGACACGCGCCCACCGGGTCGTCAGGCCCTGCGTCTTGTCCTGTCCTCTGCAGGTGGACCGGTGACCGCGACCAAGGGGCCTCTGCTTCCCTGTCCCCACCGGCCGGGCTTCAACTCCTCTTGGCACCTGGTCCTCCATGGCAACCCCCTGGCCCCGAACCGCTTGCCTGCTCTGAAGGCTGCTTCCTCCTCTTTCAGGAGCGCCTGCCCTCTTTTGCCATCTGCTCTCTTGCTTGGCTCTCAGCGCAGACTCCTAAGACCCTGTGGCCTCCTCGGCCCTCTCTCAGCCTCTGCTGAGCACACACCCTGAAGTCCTGCGCGCACTTCAAGGGTGATGTGTGAATCCACTCTTACATCCATGGGAAGTTAGATGGGAGATGAGAGAACCTGTGACTGCCCAGTCTCCAGGCTACCATGGACCTGGTGACTTGCAGCCCAGAGTGAGTTGGCTGGGGTTGGGTGGGGGGTAGAGGGGTGAGTGTGTGTCTCTGTGTGTGTGTGTGTGTTTGTGTGTGTGTGTGTGTGTGTGTGTGAGACAGAGAGAGAGAGAGAGAGAGAGAGAGAGAGAGAGAGGAGAGTCAAGGCCAGAGAGGGATTGAGTGGGAGATGGAGACAGGGATGCCTCCTCACAGGCCAAGAGAGGCACAAGAGAGAAGGAGAGATGGATGAACAGGGACCCACAGAGACATCTGCTGCTCCGATGAGAGTGAAAGGGAGAGACAGGCAGAGAGAGAGATAGACTCAGGGGGACCCTCACGGAGGAAGGCGGTGGGGAAGGAGGTAGAGACACAGGAGGGACCTTGCGGAGGTGGTGCAAAGAGAGAAGGACCCAGGCAGAGACGCTCGATGGACTCTCCCACTCCCAGGATGTGGGTGTCAAGGTTCTGCTTGTGTGGCAGGAACGGGTGAGGGAGCGGGCCCCGCGGGTGGGCCCCGTGTTCTGGGGAAGGCGGGTGTCGCCCCCCCACACACCCCATCCTCCAGGCCGAGGGGTGGGGGGGTCGGTCTGGGTGCACATGGAGGGTCGTGGCCTGGACCTGGCTCGGCTCAGCGGGGTCTCATGGAGTGAGTGTCCTAGCGTCCCTGGGGAGAGCCAGGCCTGTGGGCCTTGTTGCAGGCGCTGGGCGCTGGTCGTCGGGAGGCCAGCCGCAGGCCTGAAGGGACAGCGACCGGCAGCCCAGGGCTGCGCCTGCGCCCTGGCCCGAGGGCCCGGGGGTCACGGCCTGTCTCTCGGGGCCACGCAAGTTAAAAGTGTGTGTGGGAAGGGGGCGCAAAAGCCTACAGCACCCGGTATTCCCAGGCGGTCTCCCATCCAAGTACTAACCAGGCCCGACCCTGCTTAGCTTCCGAGATCAGACGAGATCGGGCGCGTTCAGGGTGGTATGGCCGTAGGCGGGGAGGGCCGCCCGGGGGCGCCTCAAGAGCCTGCTCCGGGTTCCACCCTTCAGTCCAGGGGACGGGAGGGGGGTGGAGGGGGGAAATCGGAGGGGGTGGTCGCAGGGGGCCTCCCTCGCCCGCCCCACAACAGCGCAGCCCAACCCAACTCAACTCAAGGCTGGGGGCTCTCACGCTCCGCTCCGACCTGACTCCACCGGGCAGCGGCCCAGGGGTCCTGGGAGACTGGGACTGGCTGAGTCCCGCCTCCAACACCGCCGCTCTCCACCTGGCTCCACCTACCGCGAGCCCCACCAAGCGCCCGCAGGGATCGCACCGCCGCGCCCCGGCCTGGCGTGGCCTGGCGTGGCCTGGCCTCCACCGCCGCTCCTCGCCAAGGCCCAGGCCTCCCGCGACCCCAACCCCCCCACGGACCCCCGGCCCCCCACCGCCACGCCCACCCCGCCTTTCGCCAGGCGGAGAAGCCCAGAAGCCCTGGCCGTTTCAGTGTCCCGCGCGCGCGAACCTAGCCTAGCCTAGCCCGGAGCCCAGAGAGCCAGGGGCGGAGAGGCAGGCGGGCACCCCCCTCGGACACCCCAGGGACCCTGACACAGGCCCAGCGCCCCAGGCGGAAATGCAGTCCGACTGGGCAATGGCCAGCCGCCGGCCACACACGTCCCCTGAGCGTGCCTGGCGAGTGGAGCCACGCACAGGGAGGGCAGGAGGGAGGAACACACTCAGGGACTCAGGGAAAACCGGGCAGAGGGTGGCCGGGGGCAGCGGCCCGCTGGCTCCCAGTCAGTCAGTCGCCCGGCCAGGCTCAGAAGTGCGCCGCTGGGGTCGTGCCTCGCCCTGAGTTTCGGGCCCACTCTGCAAAGCCACCGCAGTCACCCCCTTCAGACCCAATGCCAAGGTCGGAGGGCTCTGCGCCTTGTTGGTACCAGTCAACGACCAGCACGTGCACAGCACCGCCCTGAGGAAGGGCATAGACCCCTCTGTCCAGTGTCCAGGAAAGGACCGCCTGTGGAAGAAGCACCCTGATTCAAACCCCTGTGGGAGCTTAGTCGGCGGCCTCACCAGACGGAAAGCCCCCTCCCCTGCAAGCATTGCAGGGGGGAGAGGGGGGAGGGAGGGGAGCGGTGGTTGCGTTGCGGGGACACGCGCCCACCGGGTCGTCAGGCCCTGCGTCTTGTCCTGTCCTCTGCAGGTGGACCGGTGACCGCGACCAAGGGGCCTCTGCTTCCCTGTCCCCACCGGCCGGGCTTCAACTCCTCTTGGCACCTGGTCCTCCATGGCCACCCCCTGGCCCCGAACCGCTTGCCTGCTCTGAAGGCTGCTTCCTCCTCTTTCAGGAGCGCCTGCCCTCTTTTGCCATCTGCTCTCTTGCTTGGCTCTCAGCGCAGACTCCTAAGACCCTGTGGCCTCCTCGGCCCTCTCTCAGCCTCTGCTGAGCACACACCCTGAAGTCCTGCGCGCACTTCAAGGGTGATGTGTGAATCCACTCTTACATCCATGGGAAGTTAGATGGGAGATGAGAGAACCTGTGACTGCCCAGTCTCCAGGCTACCATGGACCTGGTGACTTGCAGCCCAGAGTGAGTTGGCTGGGGTTGGGTGGGGGGTAGAGGGGTGAGTGTGTGTCTCTGTGTGTGTGTGTGTGTTTGTGTGTGTGTGTGTGTGTGTGTGAGAGAGAGAGAGAGAGAGAGAGAGAGAGAGAGAGAGAGGAGAGTCAAGGCCAGAGAGGGATTGAGTGGGAGATGGAGACAGGGATGCCTCCTCACAGGCCAAGAGAGGCACAAGAGAGAAGGAGAGATGGATGAACAGGGACCCACAGAGACATCTGCTGCTCCGATGAGAGTGAAAGGGAGAGACAGGCAGAGAGAGAGATAGACTCAGGGGGACCCTCACGGAGGAAGGCGGTGGGGAAGGAGGTAGAGACACAGGAGGGACCTTGCGGAGGTGGTGCAAAGAGAGAAGGACCCAGGCAGAGACGCTCGATGGACTCTCCCACTCCCAGGATGTGGGTGTCAAGGTTCTGCTTGTGTGGCAGGAACGGGTGAGGGAGCGGGCCCCGCGGGTGGGCCCCGTGTTCTGGGGAAGGCGGGTGTCACCCCCCCACACACCCCATCCTCCAGGCCGAGGGGTGGGGTGGTCGGTCTGGGTGCACATGGAGGGTCGTGGCCTGGACCTGGCTCGGCTCAGCGGGGTCTCATGGAGTGAGTGTCCTAGCGTCCCTGGGGAGAGCCAGGCCTGTGGGCCTTGTTGCAGGCGCTGGGCGCTGGTCGTCGGGAGGCCAGCCGCAGGCCTGAAGGGACAGCGACCGGCAGCCCAGGGCTGCGCCTGCGCCCTGGCCCGAGGGCCCGGGGGTCACGGCCTGTCTCTCGGGGCCACGCAAGTTAAAAGTGTGTGTGGGAAGGGGGCGCAAAAGCCTACAGCACCCGGTATTCCCAGGCGGTCTCCCATCCAAGTACTAACCAGGCCCGACCCTGCTTAGCTTCCGAGATCAGACGAGATCGGGCGCGTTCAGGGTGGTATGGCCGTAGGCGGGGAGGGCCGCCCGGGGGCGCCTCAAGAGCCTGCTCCGGGTTCCACCCTTCAGTCCAGGGGACGGGAGGGGGGTGGAGGGGGGAAATCGGAGGGGGTGGTCGCAGGGGGCCTCCCTCGCCCGCCCCACAACAGCGCAGCCCAACCCAACTCAACTCAAGGCTGGGGGCTCTCACGCTCCGCTCCGACCTGACTCCACCGGGCAGCGGCCCAGGGGTCCTGGGAGACTGGGACTGGCTGAGTCCCGCCTCCAACACCGCCCCTCTCCACCTGGCTCCACCTACCGCGAGCCCCACCAAGCGCCCGCAGGGATCGCACCGCCGCGCCCCGGCCTGGCGTGGCCTGGCGTGGCCTGGCCTCCACCGCCGCTCCTCGCCAAGGCCCAGGCCTCCCGCGACCCCAACCCCCCCACGGACCCCCGGCCCCCCACCGCCACGCCCACCCCGCCTTTCGCCAGGCGGAGAAGCCCAGAAGCCCTGGCCGTTTCAGTGTCCCGCGCGCGCGAACCTAGCCTAGCCTAGCCCGGAGCCCAGAGAGCCAGGGGCGGAGAGGCAGGCGGGCACCCCCCTCGGACACCCCAGGGACCCTGACACAGGCCCAGCGCCCCAGGCGGAAATGCAGTCCGACTGGGCAATGGCCAGCCGCCGGCCACACACGTCCCCTGAGCGTGCCTGGCGAGTGGAGCCACGCACAGGGAGGGCAGGAGGGAGGAACACACTCAGGGACTCAGGGAAAACCGGGCAGAGGGTGGCCGGGGGCAGCGGCCCGCTGGCTCCCAGTCAGTCAGTCGCCCGGCCAGGCTCAGAAGTGCGCCGCTGGGGTCGTGCCTCGCCCTGAGTTTCGGGCCCACTCTGCAAAGCCACCGCAGTCACCCCCTTCGGACCCAATGCCAAGGTCGGAGGGCTCTGCGCCTTGTTGGTACCAGTCAACGACCAGCACGTGCACAGCACCGCCCTGAGGAAGGGCATAGACCCCTCTGTCCAGTGTCCAGGAAAGGACCGCCTGTGGAAGAAGCACCCTGATTCAAACCCCTGTGGGAGCTTAGTCGGCGGCCTCACCAGACGGAAAGCCCCCTCCCCTGCAAGCATTGCAGGGGGGAGAGGGGGGAGGGAGGGGAGCGGTGGTTGCGTTGCGGGGACACGCGCCCACCGGGTCGTCAGGCCCTGCGTCTTGTCCTGTCCTCTGCAGGTGGACCGGTGACCGCGACCAAGGGGCCTCTGCTTCCCTGTCCCCACCGGCCGGGCTTCAACTCCTCTTGGCACCTGGTCCTCCATGGCAACCCCCTGGCCCCGAACCGCTTGCCTGCTCTGAAGGCTGCTTCCTCCTCTTTCAGGAGCGCCTGCCCTCTTTTGCCATCTGCTCTCTTGCTTGGCTCTCAGCGCAGACTCCTAAGACCCTGTGGCCTCCTCGGCCCTCTCTCAGCCTCTGCTGAGCACACACCCTGAAGTCCTGCGCGCACTTCAAGGGTGATGTGTGAATCCACTCTTACATCCATGGGAAGTTAGATGGGAGATGAGAGAACCTGTGACTGCCCAGTCTCCAGGCTACCATGGACCTGGTGACTTGCAGCCCAGAGTGAGTTGGCTGGGGTTGGGTGGGGGGTAGAGGGGTGAGTGTGTGTCTCTGTGTGTGTGTGTGTGTTTGTGTGTGTGTGTGTGTGTGTGTGTGAGACAGAGAGAGAGAGAGAGAGAGAGAGAGAGAGAGAGAGGAGAGTCAAGGCCAGAGAGGGATTGAGTGGGAGATGGAGACAGGGATGCCTCCTCACAGGCCAAGAGAGGCACAAGAGAGAAGGAGAGATGGATGAACAGGGACCCACAGAGACATCTGCTGCTCCGATGAGAGTGAAAGGGAGAGACAGGCAGAGAGAGAGATAGACTCAGGGGGACCCTCACGGAGGAAGGCGGTGGGGAAGGAGGTAGAGACACAGGAGGGACCTTGCGGAGGTGGTGCAAAGAGAGAAGGACCCAGGCAGAGACGCTCGATGGACTCTCCCACTCCCAGGATGTGGGTGTCAAGGTTCTGCTTGTGTGGCAGGAACGGGTGAGGGAGCGGGCCCCGCGGGTGGGCCCCGTGTTCTGGGGAAGGCGGGTGTCGCCCCCCCACACACCCCATCCTCCAGGCCGAGGGGTGGGGGGGTCGGTCTGGGTGCACATGGAGGGTCGTGGCCTGGACCTGGCTCGGCTCAGCGGGGTCTCATGGAGTGAGTGTCCTAGCGTCCCTGGGGAGAGCCAGGCCTGTGGGCCTTGTTGCAGGCGCTGGGCGCTGGTCGTCGGGAGGCCAGCCGCAGGCCTGAAGGGACAGCGACCGGCAGCCCAGGGCTGCGCCTGCGCCCTGGCCCGAGGGCCCGGGGGTCACGGCCTGTCTCTCGGGGCCACGCAAGTTAAAAGTGTGTGTGGGAAGGGGGCGCAAAAGCCTACAGCACCCGGTATTCCCAGGCGGTCTCCCATCCAAGTACTAACCAGGCCCGACCCTGCTTAGCTTCCGAGATCAGACGAGATCGGGCGCGTTCAGGGTGGTATGGCCGTAGGCGGGGAGGGCCGCCCGGGGGCGCCTCAAGAGCCTGCTCCGGGTTCCACCCTTCAGTCCAGGGGACGGGAGGGGGGTGGAGGGGGGAAATCGGAGGGGGTGGTCGCAGGGGGCCTCCCTCGCCCGCCCCACAACAGCGCAGCCCAACCCAACTCAACTCAAGGCTGGGGGCTCTCACGCTCCGCTCCGACCTGACTCCACCGGGCAGCGGCCCAGGGGTCCTGGGAGACTGGGACTGGCTGAGTCCCGCCTCCAACACCGCCGCTCTCCACCTGGCTCCACCTACCGCGAGCCCCACCAAGCGCCCGCAGGGATCGCACCGCCGCGCCCCGGCCTGGCGTGGCCTGGCGTGGCCTGGCCTCCACCGCCGCTCCTCGCCAAGGCCCAGGCCTCCCGCGACCCCAACCCCCCCACGGACCCCCGGCCCCCCACCGCCACGCCCACCCCGCCTTTCGCCAGGCGGAGAAGCCCAGAAGCCCTGGCCGTTTCAGTGTCCCGCGCGCGCGAACCTAGCCTAGCCTAGCCCGGAGCCCAGAGAGCCAGGGGCGGAGAGGCAGGCGGGCACCCCCCTCGGACACCCCAGGGACCCTGACACAGGCCCAGCGCCCCAGGCGGAAATGCAGTCCGACTGGGCAATGGCCAGCCGCCGGCCACACACGTCCCCTGAGCGTGCCTGGCGAGTGGAGCCACGCACAGGGAGGGCAGGAGGGAGGAACACACTCAGGGACTCAGGGAAAACCGGGCAGAGGGTGGCCGGGGGCAGCGGCCCGCTGGCTCCCAGTCAGTCAGTCGCCCGGCCAGGCTCAGAAGTGCGCCGCTGGGGTCGTGCCTCGCCCTGAGTTTCGGGCCCACTCTGCAAAGCCACCGCAGTCACCCCCTTCGGACCCAATGCCAAGGTCGGAGGGCTCTGCGCCTTGTTGGTACCAGTCAACGACCAGCACGTGCACAGTACCGCCCTGAGGAAGGGCATAGACCCCTCTGTCCAGTGTCCAGGAAAGGACCGCCTGTGGAAGAAGCACCCTGATTCAAACCCCTGTGGGAGCTTAGTCGGCGGCCTCACCAGACGGAAAGCCCCCTCCCCTGCAAGCATTGCAGGGGGGAGAGGGGGGAGGGAGGGGAGCTGTGGTTGCGTTGCGGGGACACGCGCCCACCGGGTCGTCAGGCCCTGCGTCTTGTCCTGTCCTCTGCAGGTGGACCGGTGACCGCGACCAAGGGGCCTCTGCTTCCCTGTCCCCACCGGCCGGGCTTCAACTCCTCTTGGCACCTGGTCCTCCATGGCAAGCCCCTGGCCCCGAACCGCTTGCCTGCTCTGAAGGCTGCTTCCTCCTCTTTCAGGAGCGCCTGCCCTCTTTTGCCATCTGCTCTCTTGCTTGGCTCTCAGCGCAGACTCCTAAGACCCTGTGGCCTCCTCGGCCCTCTCTCAGCCTCTGCTGAGCACACACCCTGAAGTCCTGCGCGCACTTCAAGGGTGATGTGTGAATCCACTCTTACATCCATGGGAAGTTAGATGGGAGATGAGAGAACCTGTGACTGCCCAGTCTCCAGGCTACCATGGACCTGGTGACTTGCAGCCCAGAGTGAGTTGGCTGGGGTTGGGTGGGGGGTAGAGGGGTGAGTGTGTGTCTCTGTGTGTGTGTGTGTGTTTGTGTGTGTGTGTGTGTGTGTGTGAGAGAGAGAGAGAGAGAGAGAGAGAGAGAGAGAGAGAGGAGAGTCAAGGCCAGAGAGGGATTGAGTGGGAGATGGAGACAGGGATGCCTCCTCACAGGCCAAGAGAGGCACAAGAGAGAAGGAGAGATGGATGAACAGGGACCCACAGAGACATCTGCTGCTCCGATGAGAGTGAAAGGGAGAGACAGGCAGAGAGAGAGATAGACTCAGGGGGACCCTCACGGAGGAAGGCGGTGGGGAAGGAGGTAGAGACACAGGAGGGACCTTGCGGAGGTGGTGCAAAGAGAGAAGGACCCAGGCAGAGACGCTCGATGGACTCTCCCACTCCCAGGATGTGGGTGTCAAGGTTCTGCTTGTGTGGCAGGAACGGGTGAGGGAGCGGGCCCCGCGGGTGGGCCCCGTGTTCTGGGGAAGGCGGGTGTCACCCCCCCACACACCCCATCCTCCAGGCCGAGGGGTGGGGTGGTCGGTCTGGGTGCACATGGAGGGTCGTGGCCTGGACCTGGCTCGGCTCAGCGGGGTCTCATGGAGTGAGTGTCCTAGCGTCCCTGGGGAGAGCCAGGCCTGTGGGCCTTGTTGCAGGCGCTGGGCGCTGGTCGTCGGGAGGCCAGCCGCAGGCCTGAAGGGACAGCGACCGGCAGCCCAGGGCTGCGCCTGCGCCCTGGCCCGAGGGCCCGGGGGTCACGGCCTGTCTCTCGGGGCCACGCAAGTTAAAAGTGTGTGTGGGAAGGGGGCGCAAAAGCCTACAGCACCCGGTATTCCCAGGCGGTCTCCCATCCAAGTACTAACCAGGCCCGACCCTGCTTAGCTTCCGAGATCAGACGAGATCGGGCGCGTTCAGGGTGGTATGGCCGTAGGCGGGGAGGGCCGCCCGGGGGCGCCTCAAGAGCCTGCTCCGGGTTCCACCCTTCAGTCCAGGGGACGGGAGGGGGGTGGAGGGGGGAAATCGGAGGGGGTGGTCGCAGGGGGCCTCCCTCGCCCGCCCCACAACAGCGCAGCCCAACCCAACTCAACTCAAGGCTGGGGGCTCTCACGCTCCGCTCCGACCTGACTCCACCGGGCAGCGGCCCAGGGGTCCTGGGAGACTGGGACTGGCTGAGTCCCGCCTCCAACACCGCCCCTCTCCACCTGGCTCCACCTACCGCGAGCCCCACCAAGCGCCCGCAGGGATCGCACCGCCGCGCCCCGGCCTGGCGTGGCCTGGCGTGGCCTGGCCTCCACCGCCGCTCCTCGCCAAGGCCCAGGCCTCCCGCGACCCCAACCCCCCCACGGACCCCCGGCCCCCCACCGCCACGCCCACCCCGCCTTTCGCCAGGCGGAGAAGCCCAGAAGCCCTGGCCGTTTCAGTGTCCCGCGCGCGCGAACCTAGCCTAGCCTAGCCCGGAGCCCAGAGAGCCAGGGGCGGAGAGGCAGGCGGGCACCCCCCTCGGACACCCCAGGGACCCTGACACAGGCCCAGCGCCCCAGGCGGAAATGCAGTCCGACTGGGCAATGGCCAGCCGCCGGCCACACACGTCCCCTGAGCGTGCCTGGCGAGTGGAGCCACGCACAGGGAGGGCAGGAGGGAGGAACACACTCAGGGACTCAGGGAAAACCGGGCAGAGGGTGGCCGGGGGCAGCGGCCCGCTGGCTCCCAGTCAGTCAGTCGCCCGGCCAGGCTCAGAAGTGCGCCGCTGGGGTCGTGCCTCGCCCTGAGTTTCGGGCCCACTCTGCAAAGCCACCGCAGTCACCCCCTTCGGACCCAATGCCAAGGTCGGAGGGCTCTGCGCCTTGTTGGTACCAGTCAACGACCAGCACGTGCACAGTACCGCCCTGAGGAAGGGCATAGACCCCTCTGTCCAGTGTCCAGGAAAGGACCGCCTGTGGAAGAAGCACCCTGATTCAAACCCCTGTGGGAGCTTAGTCGGCGGCCTCACCAGACGGAAAGCCCCCTCCCCTGCAAGCATTGCAGGGGGGAGAGGGGGGAGGGAGGGGAGCGGTGGTTGCGTTGCGGGGACACGCGCCCACCGGGTCGTCAGGCCCTGCGTCTTGTCCTGTCCTCTGCAGGTGGACCGGTGACCGCGACCAAGGGGCCTCTGCTTCCCTGTCCCCACCGGCCGGGCTTCAACTCCTCTTGGCACCTGGTCCTCCATGGCAACCCCCTGGCCCCGAACCGCTTGCCTGCTCTGAAGGCTGCTTCCTCCTCTTTCAGGAGCGCCTGCCCTCTTTTGCCATCTGCTCTCTTGCTTGGCTCTCAGCGCAGACTCCTAAGACCCTGTGGCCTCCTCGGCCCTCTCTCAGCCTCTGCTGAGCACACACCCTGAAGTCCTGCGCGCACTTCAAGGGTGATGTGTGAATCCACTCTTACATCCATGGGAAGTTAGATGGGAGATGAGAGAACCTGTGACTGCCCAGTCTCCAGGCTACCATGGACCTGGTGACTTGCAGCCCAGAGTGAGTTGGCTGGGGTTGGGTGGGGGGTAGAGGGGTGAGTGTGTGTCTCTGTGTGTGTGTGTGTGTGTGTGTGTGTGTGAGAGAGAGAGAGAGAGAGAGAGAGAGAGAGAGGAGAGTCAAGGCCAGAGAGGGATTGAGTGGGAGATGGAGACAGGGATGCCTCCTCACAGGCCAAGAGAGGCACAAGAGAGAAGGAGAGATGGATGAACAGGGACCCACAGAGACATCTGCTGCTCCGATGAGAGTGAAAGGGAGAGACAGGCAGAGAGAGAGATAGACTCAGGGGGACCCTCACGGAGGAAGGCGGTGGGGAAGGAGGTAGAGACACAGGAGGGACCTTGCGGAGGTGGTGCAAAGAGAGAAGGACCCAGGCAGAGACGCTCGATGGACTCTCCCACTCCCAGGATCTGGGTGTCAAGGTTCTGCTTGTGTGGCAGGAACGGGTGAGGGAGCGGGCCCCGCGGGTGGGCCCCGTGTTCTGGGGAAGGCGGGTGTCGCCCCCCCACACACCCCATCCTCCAGGCCGAGGGGTGGGGGGGTCGGTCTGGGTGCACATGGAGGGTCGTGGCCTGGACCTGGCTCGGCTCAGCGGGGTCTCATGGAGTGAGTGTCCTAGCGTCCCTGGGGAGAGCCAGGCCTGTGGGCCTTGTTGCAGGCGCTGGGCGCTGGTCGTCGGGAGGCCAGCCGCAGGCCTGAAGGGACAGCGACCGGCAGCCCAGGGCTGCGCCTGCGCCCTGGCCCGAGGGCCCGGGGGTCACGGCCTGTCTCTCGGGGCCACGCAAGTTAAAAGTGTGTGTGGGAAGGGGGCGCAAAAGCCTACAGCACCCGGTATTCCCAGGCGGTCTCCCATCCAAGTACTAACCAGGCCCGACCCTGCTTAGCTTCCGAGATCAGACGAGATCGGGCGCGTTCAGGGTGGTATGGCCGTAGACGGGGAGGGCCGCCCGGGGGCGCCTCAAGAGCCTGCTCCGGGTTCCACCCTTCAGTCCAGGGGACGGGAGGGGGGTGGAGGGGGGAAATCGGAGGGGGTGGTCGCAGGGGGCCTCCCTCGCCCGCCCCACAACAGCGCAGCCCAACCCAACTCAACTCAAGGCTGGGGGCTCTCACGCTCCGCTCCGACCTGACTCCACCGGGCAGCGGCCCAGGGGTCCTGGGAGACTGGGACTGGCTGAGTCCCGCCTCCAACACCGCCCCTCTCCACCTGGCTCCACCTACCGCGAGCCCCACCAAGCGCCCGCAGGGATCGCACCGCCCCGCCCCGGCCTGGCGTGGCCTGGCGTGGCCTGGCCTCCACCGCCGCT
This sequence comes from Marmota flaviventris, assembly GCF_047511675.1. NCBI lineage: Eukaryota > Metazoa > Chordata > Mammalia > Rodentia > Sciuridae > Marmota > Marmota flaviventris. The sequence goes on from NW_027287911.1 coordinate 53,390, forward strand.
CCTCGCCAAGGCCCAGGCCTCCCGCGACCCCAACCCCCCCACGGACCCCCGGCCCCCCACCGCCACGCCCACCCCGCCTTTCGCCAGGCGGAGAAGCCCAGAAGCCCTGGCCGTTTCAGTGTCCCGCGCGCGCGAACCTAGCCTAGCCTAGCCCGGAGCCCAGAGAGCCAGGGGCGGAGAGGCAGGCGGGCACCCCCCTCGGACACCCCAGGGACCCTGACACAGGCCCAGCGCCCCAGGCGGAAATGCAGTCCGACTGGGCAATGGCCAGCCGCCGGCCACACACGTCCCCTGAGCGTGCCTGGCGAGTGGAGCCACGCACAGGGAGGGCAGGAGGGAGGAACACACTCAGGGACTCAGGGAAAACCGGGCAGAGGGTGGCCGGGGGCAGCGGCCCGCTGGCTCCCAGTCAGTCAGTCGCCCGGCCAGGCTCAGAAGTGCGCCGCTGGGGTCGTGCCTCGCCCTGAGTTTCGGGCCCACTCTGCAAAGCCACCGCAGTCACCCCCTTCGGACCCAATGCCAAGGTCGGAGGGCTCTGCGCCTTGTTGGTACCAGTCAACGACCAGCACGTGCACAGCACCGCCCTGAGGAAGGGCATAGACCCCTCTGTCCAGTGTCCAGGAAAGGACCGCCTGTGGAAGAAGCACCCTGATTCAAACCCCTGTGGGAGCTTAGTCGGCGGCCTCACCAGACGGAAAGCCCCCTCCCCTGCAAGCATTGCAGGGGGGAGAGGGGGGAGGGAGGGGAGCGGTGGTTGCGTTGCGGGGACACGCGCCCACCGGGTCGTCAGGCCCTGCGTCTTGTCCTGTCCTCTGCAGGTGGACCGGTGACCGCGACCAAGGGGCCTCTGCTTCCCTGTCCCCACCGGCCGGGCTTCAACTCCTCTTGGCACCTGGTCCTCCATGGCAACCCCCTGGCCCCGAACCGCTTGCCTGCTCTGAAGGCTGCTTCCTCCTCTTTCAGGAGCGCCTGCCCTCTTTTGCCATCTGCTCTCTTGCTTGGCTCTCAGCGCAGACTCCTAAGACCCTGTGGCCTCCTCGGCCCTCTCTCAGCCTCTGCTGAGCACACACCCTGAAGTCCTGCGCGCACTTCAAGGGTGATGTGTGAATCCACTCTTACATCCATGGGAAGTTAGATGGGAGATGAGAGAACCTGTGACTGCCCAGTCTCCAGGCTACCATGGACCTGGTGACTTGCAGCCCAGAGTGAGTTGGCTGGGGTTGGGTGGGGGGTAGAGGGGTGAGTGTGTGTCTCTGTGTGTGTGTGTGTGTTTGTGTGTGTGTGTGTGTGTGAGAGAGAGAGAGAGAGAGAGAGAGAGAGAGAGAGAGAGAGGAGAGTCAAGGCCAGAGAGGGATTGAGTGGGAGATGGAGACAGGGATGCCTCCTCACAGGCCAAGAGAGGCACAAGAGAGAAGGAGAGATGGATGAACAGGGACCCACAGAGACATCTGCTGCTCCGATGAGAGTGAAAGGGAGAGACAGGCAGAGAGAGAGATAGACTCAGGGGGACCCTCACGGAGGAAGGCGGTGGGGAAGGAGGTAGAGACACAGGAGGGACCTTGCGGAGGTGGTGCAAAGAGAGAAGGACCCAGGCAGAGACGCTCGATGGACTCTCCCACTCCCAGGATGTGGGTGTCAAGGTTCTGCTTGTGTGGCAGGAACGGGTGAGGGAGCGGGCCCCGCGGGTGGGCCCCGTGTTCTGGGGAAGGCGGGTGTCGCCCCCCCACACACCCCATCCTCCAGGCCGAGGGGTGGGGGGGTCGGTCTGGGTGCACATGGAGGGTCGTGGCCTGGACCTGGCTCGGCTCAGCGGGGTCTCATGGAGTGAGTGTCCTAGCGTCCCTGGGGAGAGCCAGGCCTGTGGGCCTTGTTGCAGGCGCTGGGCGCTGGTCGTCGGGAGGCCAGCCGCAGGCCTGAAGGGACAGCGACCGGCAGCCCAGGGCTGCGCCTGCGCCCTGGCCCGAGGGCCCGGGGGTCACGGCCTGTCTCTCGGGGCCACGCAAGTTAAAAGTGTGTGTGGGAAGGGGGCGCAAAAGCCTACAGCACCCGGTATTCCCAGGCGGTCTCCCATCCAAGTACTAACCAGGCCCGACCCTGCTTAGCTTCCGAGATCAGACGAGATCGGGCGCGTTCAGGGTGGTATGGCCGTAGGCGGGGAGGGCCGCCCGGGGGCGCCTCAAGAGCCTGCTCCGGGTTCCACCCTTCAGTCCAGGGGACGGGAGGGGGGTGGAGGGGGGAAATCGGAGGGGGTGGTCGCAGGGGGCCTCCCTCGCCCGCCCCACAACAGCGCAGCCCAACCCAACTCAACTCAAGGCTGGGGGCTCTCACGCTCCGCTCCGACCTGACTCCACCGGGCAGCGGCCCAGGGGTCCTGGGAGACTGGGACTGGCTGAGTCCCGCCTCCAACACCGCCCCTCTCCACCTGGCTCCACCTACCGCGAGCCCCACCAAGCGCCCGCAGGGATCGCACCGCCCCGCCCCGGCCTGGCGTGGCCTGGCGTGGCCTGGCCTCCACCGCCGCTCCTCGCCAAGGCCCAGGCCTCCCGCGACCCCAACCCCCCCACGGACCCCCGGCCCCCCACCGCCACGCCCACCCCGCCTTTCGCCAGGCGGAGAAGCCCAGAAGCCCTGGCCGTTTCAGTGTCCCGCGCGCGCGAACCTAGCCTAGCCTAGCCCGGAGCCCAGAGAGCCAGGGGCGGAGAGGCAGGCGGGCACCCCCCTCGGACACCCCAGGGACCCTGACACAGGCCCAGCGCCCCAGGCGGAAATGCAGTCCGACTGGGCAATGGCCAGCCGCCGGCCACACACGTCCCCTGAGCGTGCCTGGCGAGTGGAGCCACGCACAGGGAGGGCAGGAGGGAGGAACACACTCAGGGACTCAGGGAAAACCGGGCAGAGGGTGGCCGGGGGCAGCGGCCCGCTGGCTCCCAGTCAGTCAGTCGCCCGGCCAGGCTCAGAAGTGCGCCGCTGGGGTCGTGCCTCGCCCTGAGTTTCGGGCCCACTCTGCAAAGCCACCGCAGTCACCCCCTTCGGACCCAATGCCAAGGTCGGAGGGCTCTGCGCCTTGTTGGTACCAGTCAACGACCAGCACGTGCACAGCACCGCCCTGAGGAAGGGCATAGACCCCTCTGTCCAGTGTCCAGGAAAGGACCGCCTGTGGAAGAAGCACCCTGATTCAAACCCCTGTGGGAGCTTAGTCGGCGGCCTCACCAGACGGAAAGCCCCCTCCCCTGCAAGCATTGCAGGGGGGAGAGGGGGGAGGGAGGGGAGCGGTGGTTGCGTTGCGGGGACACGCGCCCACCGGGTCGTCAGGCCCTGCGTCTTGTCCTGTCCTCTGCAGGTGGACCGGTGACCGCGACCAAGGGGCCTCTGCTTCCCTGTCCCCACCGGCCGGGCTTCAACTCCTCTTGGCACCTGGTCCTCCATGGCAACCCCCTGGCCCCGAACCGCTTGCCTGCTCTGAAGGCTGCTTCCTCCTCTTTCAGGAGCGCCTGCCCTCTTTTGCCATCTGCTCTCTTGCTTGGCTCTCAGCGCAGACTCCTAAGACCCTGTGGCCTCCTCGGCCCTCTCTCAGCCTCTGCTGAGCACACACCCTGAAGTCCTGCGCGCACTTCAAGGGTGATGTGTGAATCCACTCTTACATCCATGGGAAGTTAGATGGGAGATGAGAGAACCTGTGACTGCCCAGTCTCCAGGCTACCATGGACCTGGTGACTTGCAGCCCAGAGTGAGTTGGCTGGGGTTGGGTGGGGGGTAGAGGGGTGAGTGTGTGTCTCTGTGTGTGTGTGTGTGTTTGTGTGTGTGTGTGTGTGTGTGAGAGAGAGAGAGAGAGAGAGAGAGAGAGAGAGAGGAGAGTCAAGGCCAGAGAGGGATTGAGTGGGAGATGGAGACAGGGATGCCTCCTCACAGGCCAAGAGAGGCACAAGAGAGAAGGAGAGATGGATGAACAGGGACCCACAGAGACATCTGCTGCTCCGATGAGAGTGAAAGGGAGAGACAGGCAGAGAGAGAGATAGACTCAGGGGGACCCTCACGGAGGAAGGCGGTGGGGAAGGAGGTAGAGACACAGGAGGGACCTTGCGGAGGTGGTGCAAAGAGAGAAGGACCCAGGCAGAGACGCTCGATGGACTCTCCCACTCCCAGGATGTGGGTGTCAAGGTTCTGCTTGTGTGGCAGGAACGGGTGAGGGAGCGGGCCCCGCGGGTGGGCCCCGTGTTCTGGGGAATGCGGGTGTCGCCCCCCCACACACCCCATCCTCCAGGCCGAGGGGTGGGGGGGTCGGTCTGGGTGCACATGGAGGGTCGTGGCCTGGACCTGGCTCGGCTCAGCGGGGTCTCATGGAGTGAGTGTCCTAGCGTCCCTGGGGAGAGCCAGGCCTGTGGGCCTTGTTGCAGGCGCTGGGCGCTGGTCGTCGGGAGGCCAGCCGCAGGCCTGAAGGGACAGCGACCGGCAGCCCAGGGCTGCGCCTGCGCCCTGGCCCGAGGGCCCGGGGGTCACGGCCTGTCTCTCGGGGCCACGCAAGTTAAAAGTGTGTGTGGGAAGGGGGCGCAAAAGCCTACAGCACCCGGTATTCCCAGGCGGTCTCCCATCCAAGTACTAACCAGGCCCGACCCTGCTTAGCTTCCGAGATCAGACGAGATCGGGCGCGTTCAGGGTGGTATGGCCGTAGACGGGGAGGGCCGCCCGGGGGCGCCTCAAGAGCCTGCTCCGGGTTCCACCCTTCAGTCCAGGGGACGGGAGGGGGGTGGAGGGGGGAAATCGGAGGGGGTGGTCGCAGGGGGCCTCCCTCGCCCGCCCCACAACAGCGCAGCCCAACCCAACTCAACTCAAGGCTGGGGGCTCTCACGCTCCGCTCCGACCTGACTCCACCGGGCAGCGGCACAGGGGTCCTGGGAGACTGGGACTGGCTGAGTCCCGCCTCCAACACCGCCCCTCTCCACCTGGCTCCACCTACCGCGAGCCCCACCAAGCGCCCGCAGGGATCGCACCGCCCCGCCCCGGCCTGGCGTGGCCTGGCGTGGCCTGGCCTCCACCGCCGCTCCTCGCCAAGGCCCAGGCCTCCCGCGACCCCAACCCCCCCACGGACCCCCGGCCCCCCACCGCCACGCCCACCCCGCCTTTCGCCAGGCGGAGAAGCCCAGAAGCCCTGGCCGTTTCAGTGTCCCGCGCGCGCGAACCTAGCCTAGCCTAGCCCGGAGCCCAGAGAGCCAGGGGCGGAGAGGCAGGCGGGCACCCCCCTCGGACACCCCAGGGACCCTGACACAGGCCCAGCGCCCCAGGCGGAAATGCAGTCCGACTGGGCAATGGCCAGCCGCCGGCCACACACGTCCCCTGAGCGTGCCTGGCGAGTGGAGCCACGCACAGGGAGGGCAGGAGGGAGGAACACACTCAGGGACTCAGGGAAAACCGGGCAGAGGGTGGCCGGGGGCAGCGGCCCGCTGGCTCCCAGTCAGTCAGTCGCCCGGCCAGGCTCAGAAGTGCGCCGCTGGGGTCGTGCCTCGCCCTGAGTTTCGGGCCCACTCTGCAAAGCCACCGCAGTCACCCCCTTCGGACCCAATGCCAAGGTCGGAGGGCTCTGCGCCTTGTTGGTACCAGTCAACGACCAGCACGTGCACAGCACCGCCCTGAGGAAGGGCATAGACCCCTCTGTCCAGTGTCCAGGAAAGGACCGCCTGTGGAAGAAGCACCCTGATTCAAACCCCTGTGGGAGCTTAGTCGGCGGCCTCACCAGACGGAAAGCCCCCTCCCCTGCAAGCATTGCAGGGGGGAGAGGGGGGAGGGAGGGGAGCGGTGGTTGCGTTGCGGGGACACGCGCCCACCGGGTCGTCAGGCCCTGCGTCTTGTCCTGTCCTCTGCAGGTGGACCGGTGACCGCGACCAAGGGGCCTCTGCTTCCCTGTCCCCACCGGCCGGGCTTCAACTCCTCTTGGCACCTGGTCCTCCATGGCAACCCCCTGGCCCCGAACCGCTTGCCTGCTCTGAAGGCTGCTTCCTCCTCTTTCAGGAGCGCCTGCCCTCTTTTGCCATCTGCTCTCTTGCTTGGCTCTCAGCGCAGACTCCTAAGACCCTGTGGCCTCCTCGGCCCTCTCTCAGCCTCTGCTGAGCACACACCCTGAAGTCCTGCGCGCACTTCAAGGGTGATGTGTGAATCCACTCTTACATCCATGGGAAGTTAGATGGGAGATGAGAGAACCTGTGACTGCCCAGTCTCCAGGCTACCATGGACCTGGTGACTTGCAGCCCAGAGTGAGTTGGCTGGGGTTGGGTGGGGGGTAGAGGGGTGAGTGTGTGTCTCTGTGTGTGTGTGTGTGTTTGTGTGTGTGTGTGTGTGTGTGAGAGAGAGAGAGAGAGAGAGAGAGAGGAGAGTCAAGGCCAGAGAGGGATTGAGTGGGAGATGGAGACAGGGATGCCTCCTCACAGGCCAAGAGAGGCACAAGAGAGAAGGAGAGATGGATGAACAGGGACCCACAGAGACATCTGCTGCTCCGATGAGAGTGAAAGGGAGAGACAGGCAGAGAGAGAGATAGACTCAGGGGGACCCTCACGGAGGAAGGCGGTGGGGAAGGAGGTAGAGACACAGGAGGGACCTTGCGGAGGTGGTGCAAAGAGAGAAGGACCCAGGCAGAGACGCTCGATGGACTCTCCCACTCCCAGGATGTGGGTGTCAAGGTTCTGCTTGTGTGGCAGGAACGGGTGAGGGAGCGGGCCCCGCGGGTGGGCCCCGTGTTCTGGGGAAGGCGGGTGTCGCCCCCCCACACACCCCATCCTCCAGGCCGAGGGGTGGGGGGGTCGGTCTGGGTGCACATGGAGGGTCGTGGCCTGGACCTGGCTCGGCTCAGCGGGGTCTCATGGAGTGAGTGTCCTAGCGTCCCTGGGGAGAGCCAGGCCTGTGGGCCTTGTTGCAGGCGCTGGGCGCTGGTCGTCGGGAGGCCAGCCGCAGGCCTGAAGGGACAGCGACCGGCAGCCCAGGGCTGCGCCTGCGCCCTGGCCCGAGGGCCCGGGGGTCACGGCCTGTCTCTCGGGGCCACGCAAGTTAAAAGTGTGTGTGGGAAGGGGGCGCAAAAGCCTACAGCACCCGGTATTCCCAGGCGGTCTCCCATCCAAGTACTAACCAGGCCCGACCCTGCTTAGCTTCCGAGATCAGACGAGATCGGGCGCGTTCAGGGTGGTATGGCCGTAGAAGGGGAGGGCCGCCCGGGGGCGCCTCAAGAGCCTGCTCCGGGTTCCACCCTTCAGTCCAGGGGACGGGAGGGGGGTGGAGGGGGGAAATCGGAGGGGGTGGTCGCAGGGGGCCTCCCTCGCCCGCCCCACAACAGCGCAGCCCAACCCAACTCAACTCAAGGCTGGGGGCTCTCACGCTCCGCTCCGACCTGACTCCACCGGGCAGCGGCCCAGGGGTCCTGGGAGACTGGGACTGGCTGAGTCCCGCCTCCAACACCGCCCCTCTCCACCTGGCTCCACCTACCGCGAGCCCCACCAAGCGCCCGCAGGGATCGCACCGCCCCGCCCCGGCCTGGCGTGGCCTGGCGTGGCCTGGCCTCCACCGCCGCTCCTCGCCAAGGCCCAGGCCTCCCGCGACCCCAACCCCCCCACGGACCCCCGGCCCCCCACCGCCACGCCCACCCCGCCTTTCGCCAGGCGGAGAAGCCCAGAAGCCCTGGCCGTTTCAGTGTCCCGCGCGCGCGAACCTAGCCTAGCCTAGCCCGGAGCCCAGAGAGCCAGGGGCGGAGAGGCAGGCGGGCACCCCCCTCGGACACCCCAGGGACCCTGACACAGGCCCAGCGCCCCAGGCGGAAATGCAGTCCGACTGGGCAATGGCCAGCCGCCGGCCACACACGTCCCCTGAGCGTGCCTGGCGAGTGGAGCCACGCACAGGGAGGGCAGGAGGGAGGAACACACTCAGGGACTCAGGGAAAACCGGGCAGAGGGTGGCCGGGGGCAGCGGCCCGCTGGCTCCCAGTCAGTCAGTCGCCCGGCCAGGCTCAGAAGTGCGCCGCTGGGGTCGTGCCTCGCCCTGAGTTTCGGGCCCACTCTGCAAAGCCACCGCAGTCACCCCCTTCGGACCCAATGCCAAGGTCGGAGGGCTCTGCGCCTTGTTGGTACCAGTCAACGACCAGCACGTGCACAGTACCGCCCTGAGGAAGGGCATAGACCCCTCTGTCCAGTGTCCAGGAAAGGACCGCCTGTGGAAGAAGCACCCTGATTCAAACCCCTGTGGGAGCTTAGTCGGCGGCCTCACCAGACGGAAAGCCCCCTCCCCTGCAAGCATTGCAGGGGGGAGAGGGGGGAGGGAGGGGAGCGGTGGTTGCGTTGCGGGGACACGCGCCCACCGGGTCGTCAGGCCCTGCGTCTTGTCCTGTCCTCTGCAGGTGGACCGGTGACCGCGACCAAGGGGCCTCTGCTTCCCTGTCCCCACCGGCCGGGCTTCAACTCCTCTTGGCACCTGGTCCTCCATGGCAACCCCCTGGCCCCGAACCGCTTGCCTGCTCTGAAGGCTGCTTCCTCCTCTTTCAGGAGCGCCTGCCCTCTTTTGCCATCTGCTCTCTTGCTTGGCTCTCAGCGCAGACTCCTAAGACCCTGTGGCCTCCTCGGCCCTCTCTCAGCCTCTGCTGAGCACACACCCTGAAGTCCTGCGCGCACTTCAAGGGTGATGTGTGAATCCACTCTTACATCCATGGGAAGTTAGATGGGAGATGAGAGAACCTGTGACTGCCCAGTCTCCAGGCTACCATGGACCTGGTGACTTGCAGCCCAGAGTGAGTTGGCTGGGGTTGGGTGGGGGGTAGAGGGGTGAGTGTGTGTCTCTGTGTGTGTGTGTGTGTGTTTGTGTGTGTGTGTGTGTGTGTGTGTGAGAGAGAGAGAGAGAGAGAGAGAGAGAGAGAGAGAGAGAGAGGAGAGTCAAGGCCAGAGAGGGATTGAGTGGGAGATGGAGACAGGGATGCCTCCTCACAGGCCAAGAGAGGCACAAGAGAGAAGGAGAGATGGATGAACAGGGACCCACAGAGACATCTGCTGCTCCGATGAGAGTGAAAGGGAGAGACAGGCAGAGAGAGAGATAGACTCAGGGGGACCCTCACGGAGGAAGGCGGTGGGGAAGGAGGTAGAGACACAGGAGGGACCTTGCGGAGGTGGTGCAAAGAGAGAAGGACCCAGGCAGAGACGCTCGATGGACTCTCCCACTCCCAGGATGTGGGTGTCAAGGTTCTGCTTGTGTGGCAGGAACGGGTGAGGGAGCGGGCCCCGCGGGTGGGCCCCGTGTTCTGGGGAAGGCGGGTGTCGCCCCCCCACACACCCCATCCTCCAGGCCGAGGGGTGGGGGGGTCGGTCTGGGTGCACATGGAGGGTCGTGGCCTGGACCTGGCTCGGCTCAGCGGGGTCTCATGGAGTGAGTGTCCTAGCGTCCCTGGGGAGAGCCAGGCCTGTGGGCCTTGTTGCAGGCGCTGGGCGCTGGTCGTCGGGAGGCCAGCCGTAGGCCTGAAGGGACAGCGACCGGCAGCCCAGGGCTGCGCCTGCGCCCTGGCCCGAGGGCCCGGGGGTCACGGCCTGTCTCTCGGGGCCACGCAAGTTAAAAGTGTGTGTGGGAAGGGGGCGCAAAAGCCTACAGCACCCGGTATTCCCAGGCGGTCTCCCATCCAAGTACTAACCAGGCCCGACCCTGCTTAGCTTCCGAGATCAGACGAGATCGGGCGCGTTCAGGGTGGTATGGCCGTAGACGGGGAGGGCCGCCCGGGGGCGCCTCAAGAGCCTGCTCCGGGTTCCACCCTTCAGTCCAGGGGACGGGAGGGGGGTGGAGGGGGGAAATCGGAGGGGGTGGTCGCAGGGGGCCTCCCTCGCCCGCCCCACAACAGCGCAGCCCAACCCAACTCAACTCAAGGCTGGGGGCTCTCACGCTCCGCTCCGACCTGACTCCACCAGGCAGCGGCCCAGGGGTCCTGGGAGACTGGGACTGGCTGAGTCCCGCCTCCAACACTGCCCCTCTCCACCTGGCTCCACCTACCGCGAGCCCCACCAAGCGCCCGCAGGGATCGCACCGCCCCGCCCCGGCCTGGCGTGGCCTGGCGTGGCCTGGCCTCCACCGCCGCTCCTCGCCAAGGCCCAGGCCTCCCGCGACCCCAACCCCCCCACGGACCCCCGGCCCCCCACCGCCACGCCCACCCCGCCTTTCGCCAGGCGGAGAAGCCCAGAAGCCCTGGCCGTTTCAGTGTCCCGCGCGCGCGAACCTAGCCTAGCCTAGCCCGGAGCCCAGAGAGCCAGGGGCGGAGAGGCAGGCGGGCACCCCCCTCGGACACCCCAGGGACCCTGACACAGGCCCAGCGCCCCAGGCGGAAATGCAGTCCGACTGGGCAATGGCCAGCCGCCGGCCACACACGTCCCCTGAGCGTGCCTGGCGAGTGGAGCCACGCACAGGGAGGGCAGGAGGGAGGAACACACTCAGGGACTCAGGGAAAACCGGGCAGAGGGTGGCCGGGGGCAGCGGCCCGCTGGCTCCCAGTCAGTCAGTCGCCCGGCCAGGCTCAGAAGTGCGCCGCTGGGGTCGTGCCTCGCCCTGAGTTTCGGGCCCACTCTGCAAAGCCACCGCAGTCACCCCCTTCGGACCCAATGCCAAGGTCGGAGGGCTCTGCGCCTTGTTGGTACCAGTCAACGACCAGCACGTGCACAGTACCGCCCTGAGGAAGGGCATAGACCCCTCTGTCCAGTGTCCAGGAAAGGACCGCCTGTGGAAGAAGCACCCTGATTCAAACCCCTGTGGGAGCTTAGTCGGCGGCCTCACCAGACGGAAAGCCCCCTCCCCTGCAAGCATTGCAGGGGGGAGAGGGGGGAGGGAGGGGAGCGGTGGTTGCGTTGCGGGGACACGCGCCCACCGGGTCGTCAGGCCCTGCGTCTTGTCCTGTCCTCTGCAGGTGGACCGGTGACCGCGACCAAGGGGCCTCTGCTTCCCTGTCCCCACCGGCCGGGCTTCAACTCCTCTTGGCACCTGGTCCTCCATGGCAACCCCCTGGCCCCGAACCGCTTGCCTGCTCTGAAGGCTGCTTCCTCCTCTTTCAGGAGCGCCTGCCCTCTTTTGCCATCTGCTCTCTTGCTTGGCTCTCAGCGCAGACTCCTAAGACCCTGTGGCCTCCTCGGCCCTCTCTCAGCCTCTGCTGAGCACACACCCTGAAGTCCTGCGCGCACTTCAAGGGTGATGTGTGAATCCACTCTTACATCCATGGGAAGTTAGATGGGAGATGAGAGAACCTGTGACTGCCCAGTCTCCAGGCTACCATGGACCTGGTGACTTGCAGCCCAGAGTGAGTTGGCTGGGGTTGGGTGGGGGGTAGAGGGGTGAGTGTGTGTCTCTGTGTGTGTGTGTGTGTGTTTGTGTGTGTGTGTGTGTGTGTGTGTGTGAGAGAGAGAGAGAGAGAGAGAGAGAGAGAGAGAGGAGAGTCAAGGCCAGAGAGGGATTGAGTGGGAGATGGAGACAGGGATGCCTCCTCACAGGCCAAGAGAGGCACAAGAGAGAAGGAGAGATGGATGAACAGGGACCCACAGAGACATCTGCTGCTCCGATGAGAGTGAAAGGGAGAGACAGGCAGAGAGAGAGATAGACTCAGGGGGACCCTCACGGAGGAAGGCGGTGGGGAAGGAGGTAGAGACACAGGAGGGACCTTGCGGAGGTGGTGCAAAGAGAGAAGGACCCAGGCAGAGACGCTCGATGGACTCTCCCACTCCCAGGATGTGGGTGTCAAGGTTCTGCTTGTGTGGCAGGAACGGGTGAGGGAGCGGGCCCCGCGGGTGGGCCCCGTGTTCTGGGGAAGGCGGGTGTCGCCCCCCCACACACCCCATCCTCCAGGCCGAGGGGTGGGGGGGTCGGTCTGGGTGCACATGGAGGGTCGTGGCCTGGACCTGGCTCGGCTCAGCGGGGTCTCATGGAGTGAGTGTCCTAGCGTCCCTGGGGAGAGCCAGGCCTGTGGGCCTTGTTGCAGGCGCTGGGCGCTGGTCGTCGGGAGGCCAGCCGTAGGCCTGAAGGGACAGCGACCGGCAGCCCAGGGCTGCGCCTGCGCCCTGGCCCGAGGGCCCGGGGGTCACGGCCTGTCTCTCGGGGCCACGCAAGTTAAAAGTGTGTGTGGGAAGGGGGCGCAAAAGCCTACAGCACCCGGTATTCCCAGGCGGTCTCCCATCCAAGTACTAACCAGGCCCGACCCTGCTTAGCTTCCGAGATCAGACGAGATCGGGCGCGTTCAGGGTGGTATGGCCGTAGACGGGGAGGGCCGCCCGGGGGCGCCTCAAGAGCCTGCTCCGGGTTCCACCCTTCAGTCCAGGGGACGGGAGGGGGGTGGAGGGGGGAAATCGGAGGGGGTGGTCGCAGGGGGCCTCCCTCGCCCGCCCCACAACAGCGCAGCCCAACCCAACTCAACTCAAGGCTGGGGGCTCTCACGCTCCGCTCCGACCTGACTCCACCAGGCAGCGGCCCAGGGGTCCTGGGAGACTGGGACTGGCTGAGTCCCGCCTCCAACACCGCCCCTCTCCACCTGGCTCCACCTACCGCGAGCCCCACCAAGCGCCCGCAGGGATCGCACCGCCCCGCCCCGGCCTGGCGTGGCCTGGCGTGGCCTGGCCTCCACCGCCGCTCCTCGCCAAGGCCCAGGCCTCCCGCGACCCCAACCCCCCCACGGACCCCCGGCCCCCCACCGCCACGCCCACCCCGCCTTTCGCCAGGCGGAGAAGCCCAGAAGCCCTGGCCGTTTCAGTGTCCCGCGCGCGCGAACCTAGCCTAGCCTAGCCCGGAGCCCAGAGAGCCAGGGGCGGAGAGGCAGGCGGGCACCCCCCTCGGACACCCCAGGGACCCTGACACAGGCCCAGCGCCCCAGGCGGAAATGCAGTCCGACTGGGCAATGGCCAGCCGCCGGCCACACACGTCCCCTGAGCGTGCCTGGCGAGTGGAGCCACGCACAGGGAGGGCAGGAGGGAGGAACACACTCAGGGACTCAGGGAAAACCGGGCAGAGGGTGGCCGGGGGCAGCGGCCCGCTGGCTCCCAGTCAGTCAGTCGCCCGGCCAGGCTCAGAAGTGCGCCGCTGGGGTCGTGCCTCGCCCTGAGTTTCGGGCCCACTCTGCAAAGCCACCGCAGTCACCCCCTTCGGACCCAATGCCAAGGTCGGAGGGCTCTGCGCCTTGTTGGTACCAGTCAACGACCAGCACGTGCACAGTACCGCCCTGAGGAAGGGCATAGACCCCTCTGTCCAGTGTCCAGGAAAGGACCGCCTGTGGAAGAAGCACCCTGATTCAAACCCCTGTGGGAGCTTAGTCGGCGGCCTCACCAGACGGAAAGCCCCCTCCCCTGCAAGCATTGCAGGGGGGAGAGGGGGGAGGGAGGGGAGCGGTGGTTGCGTTGCGGGGACACGCGCCCACCGGGTCGTCAGGCCCTGCGTCTTGTCCTGTCCTCTGCAGGTGGACCGGTGACCGCGACCAAGGGGCCTCTGCTTCCCTGTCCCCACCGGCCGGGCTTCAACTCCTCTTGGCACCTGGTCCTCCATGGCAACCCCCTGGCCCCGAACCGCTTGCCTGCTCTGAAGGCTGCTTCCTCCTCTTTCAGGAGCGCCTGCCCTCTTTTGCCATCTGCTCTCTTGCTTGGCTCTCAGCGCAGACTCCTAAGACCCTGTGGCCTCCTCGGCCCTCTCTCAGCCTCTGCTGAGCACACACCCTGAAGTCCTGCGCGCACTTCAAGGGTGATGTGTGAATCCACTCTTACATCCATGGGAAGTTAGATGGGAGATGAGAGAACCTGTGACTGCCCAGTCTCCAGGCTACCATGGACCTGGTGACTTGCAGCCCAGAGTGAGTTGGCTGGGGTTGGGTGGGGGGTAGAGGGGTGAGTGTGTGTCTCTGTGTGTGTGTGTGTGTGTTTGTGTGTGTGTGTGTGTGTGTGTGTGTGTGTGTGAGAGAGAGAGAGAGAGAGAGAGAGAGAGAGAGAGAGAGAGGAGAGTCAAGGCCAGAGAGGGATTGAGTGGGAGATGGAGACAGGGATGCCTCCTCACAGGCCAAGAGAGGCACAAGAGAGAAGGAGAGATGGATGAACAGGGACCCACAGAGACATCTGCTGCTCCGATGAGAGTGAAAGGGAGAGACAGGCAGAGAGAGAGATAGACTCAGGGGGACCCTCACGGAGGAAGGCGGTGGGGAAGGAGGTAGAGACACAGGAGGGACCTTGCGGAGGTGGTGCAAAGAGAGAAGGACCCAGGCAGAGACGCTCGATGGACTCTCCCACTCCCAGGATGTGGGTGTCAAGGTTCTGCTTGTGTGGCAGGAACGGGTGAGGGAGCGGGCCCCGCGGGTGGGCCCCGTGTTCTGGGGAAGGCGGGTGTCGCCCCCCCACACACCCCATCCTCCAGGCCGAGGGGTGGGGGGGTCGGTCTGGGTGCACATGGAGGGTCGTGGCCTGGACCTGGCTCGGCTCAGCGGGGTCTCATGGAGTGAGTGTCCTAGCGTCCCTGGGGAGAGCCAGGCCTGTGGGCCTTGTTGCAGGCGCTGGGCGCTGGTCGTCGGGAGGCCAGCCGCAGGCCTGAAGGGACAGCGACCGGCAGCCCAGGGCTGCGCCTGCGCCCTGGCCCGAGGGCCCGGGGGTCACGGCCTGTCTCTCGGGGCCACGCAAGTTAAAAGTGTGTGTGGGAAGGGGGCGCAAAAGCCTACAGCACCCGGTATTCCCAGGCGGTCTCCCATCCAAGTACTAACCAGGCCCGACCCTGCTTAGCTTCCGAGATCAGACGAGATCGGGCGCGTTCAGGGTGGTATGGCCGTAGGCGGGGAGGGCCGCCCGGGGGCGCCTCAAGAGCCTGCTCCGGGTTCCACCCTTCAGTCCAGGGGACGGGAGGGGGGTGGAGGGGGGAAATCGGAGGGGGTGGTCGCAGGGGGCCTCCCTCGCCCGCCCCACAACAGCGCAGCCCAACCCAACTCAACTCAAGGCTGGGGGCTCTCACGCTCCGCTCCGACCTGACTCCACCGGGCAGCGGCCCAGGGGTCCTGGGAGACTGGGACTGGCTGAGTCCCGCCTCCAACACCGCCCCTCTCCACCTGACTCCACCTACCGCGAGCCCCACCAAGCGCCCGCAGGGATCGCCCCGCCCCGCCCCGGCCTGGCGTGGCCTGGCGTGGCCTGGCCTCCTCCGCCGCTCCTCGCCAAGGCCCAGGCCTCCCGCGACCCCAACCCCCCCACGGACCCCCGGCCCCCCACCGCCACGCCCACCCCGCCTTTCGCCAGGCGGAGAAGCCCAGAAGCCCTGGCCGTTTCAGTGTCCCGCGCGCGCGAACCTAGCCTAGCCTAGCCCGGAGCCCAGAGAGCCAGGGGCGGAGAGGCAGGCGGGCACCCCCCTCGGACACCCCAGGGACCCTGACACAGGCCCAGCGCCCCAGGCGGAAATGCAGTCCGACTGGGCAATGGCCAGCCGCCGGCCACACACGTCCCCTGAGCGTGCCTGGCGAGTGGAGCCACGCACAGGGAGGGCAGGAGGGAGGAACACACTCAGGGACTCAGGGAAAACCGGGCAGAGGGTGGCCGGGGGCAGCGGCCCGCTGGCTCCCAGTCAGTCAGTCGCCCGGCCAGGCTCAGAAGTGCGCCGCTGGGGTCGTGCCTCGCCCTGAGTTTCGGGCCCACTCTGCAAAGCCACCGCAGTCACCCCCTTCGGACCCAATGCCAAGGTCGGAGGGCTCTGCGCCTTGTTGGTACCAGTCAACGACCAGCACGTGCACAGTACCGCCCTGAGGAAGGGCATAGACCCCTCTGTCCAGTGTCCAGGAAAGGACCGCCTGTGGAAGAAGCACCCTGATTCAAACCCCTGTGGGAGCTTAGTCGGCGGCCTCACCAGACGGAAAGCCCCCTCCCCTGCAAGCATTGCAGGGGGGAGAGGGGGGAGGGAGGGGAGCGGTGGTTGCGTTGCGGGGACACGCGCCCACCGGGTCGTCAGGCCCTGCGTCTTGTCCTGTCCTCTGCAGGTGGACCGGTGACCGCGACCAAGGGGCCTCTGCTTCCCTGTCCCCACCGGCCGGGCTTCAACTCCTCTTGGCACCTGGTCCTCCATGGCAACCCCCTGGCCCCGAACCGCTTGCCTGCTCTGAAGGCTGCTTCCTCCTCTTTCAGGAGCGCCTGCCCTCTTTTGCCATCTGCTCTCTTGCTTGGCTCTCAGCGCAGACTCCTAAGACCCTGTGGCCTCCTCGGCCCTCTCTCAGCCTCTGCTGAGCACACACCCTGAAGTCCTGCGCGCACTTCAAGGGTGATGTGTGAATCCACTCTTACATCCATGGGAAGTTAGATGGGAGATGAGAGAACCTGTGACTGCCCAGTCTCCAGGCTACCATGGACCTGGTGACTTGCAGCCCAGAGTGAGTTGGCTGGGGTTGGGTGGGGGGTAGAGGGGTGAGTGTGTGTCTCTGTGTGTGTGTGTGTGTGTTTGTGTGTGTGTGTGTGTGTGTGTGTGTGTGTGAGAGAGAGAGAGAGAGAGAGAGAGAGAGAGAGAGAGAGGAGAGTCAAGGCCAGAGAGGGATTGAGTGGGAGATGGAGACAGGGATGCCTCCTCACAGGCCAAGAGAGGCACAAGAGAGAAGGAGAGATGGATGAACAGGGACCCACAGAGACATCTGCTGCTCCGATGAGAGTGAAAGGGAGAGACAGGCAGAGAGAGAGATAGACTCAGGGGGACCCTCACGGAGGAAGGCGGTGGGGAAGGAGGTAGAGACACAGGAGGGACCTTGCGGAGGTGGTGCAAAGAGAGAAGGACCCAGGCAGAGACGCTCGATGGACTCTCCCACTCCCAGGATGTGGGTGTCAAGGTTCTGCTTGTGTGGCAGGAACGGGTGAGGGAGCGGGCCCCGCGGGTGGGCCCCGTGTTCTGGGGAAGGCGGGTGTCGCCCCCCCACACACCCCATCCTCCAGGCCGAGGGGTGGGGGGGTCGGTCTGGGTGCACATGGAGGGTCGTGGCCTGGACCTGGCTCGGCTCAGCGGGGTCTCATGGAGTGAGTGTCCTAGCGTCCCTGGGGAGAGCCAGGCCTGTGGGCCTTGTTGCAGGCGCTGGGCGCTGGTCGTCGGGAGGCCAGCCGCAGGCCTGAAGGGACAGCGACCGGCAGCCCAGGGCTGCGCCTGCGCCCTGGCCCGAGGGCCCGGGGGTCACGGCCTGTCTCTCGGGGCCACGCAAGTTAAAAGTGTGTGTGGGAAGGGGGCGCAAAAGCCTACAGCACCCGGTATTCCCAGGCGGTCTCCCATCCAAGTACTAACCAGGCCCGACCCTGCTTAGCTTCCGAGATCAGACGAGATCGGGCGCGTTCAGGGTGGTATGGCCGTAGGCGGGGAGGGCCGCCCGGGGGCGCCTCAAGAGCCTGCTCCGGGTTCCACCCTTCAGTCCAGGGGACGGGAGGGGGGTGGAGGGGGGAAATCGGAGGGGGTGGTCGCAGGGGGCCTCCCTCGCCCGCCCCACAACAGCGCAGCCCAACCCAACTCAACTCAAGGCTGGGGGCTCTCACGCTCCGCTCCGACCTGACTCCACCGGGCAGCGGCCCAGGGGTCCTGGGAGACTGGGACTGGCTGAGTCCCGCCTCCAACACCGCCCCTCTCCACCTGACTCCACCTACCGCGAGCCCCACCAAGCGCCCGCAGGGATCGCCCCGCCCCGCCCCGGCCTGGCGTGGCCTGGCGTGGCCTGGCCTCCTCCGCCGCTCCTCGCCAAGGCCCAGGCCTCCCGCGACCCCAACCCCCCCACGGACCCCCGGCCCCCCACCGCCACGCCCACCCCGCCTTTCGCCAGGCGGAGAAGCCCAGAAGCCCTGGCCGTTTCAGTGTCCCGCGCGCGCGAACCTAGCCTAGCCTAGCCCGGAGCCCAGAGAGCCAGGGGCGGAGAGGCAGGCGGGCACCCCCCTCGGACACCCCAGGGACCCTGACACAGGCCCAGCGCCCCAGGCGGAAATGCAGTCCGACTGGGCAATGGCCAGCCGCCGGCCACACACGTCCCCTGAGCGTGCCTGGCGAGTGGAGCCACGCACAGGGAGGGCAGGAGGGAGGAACACACTCAGGGACTCAGGGAAAACCGGGCAGAGGGTGGCCGGGGGCAGCGGCCCGCTGGCTCCCAGTCAGTCAGTCGCCCGGCCAGGCTCAGAAGTGCGCCGCTGGGGTCGTGCCTCGCCCTGAGTTTCGGGCCCACTCTGCAAAGCCACCGCAGTCACCCCCTTCGGACCCAATGCCAAGGTCGGAGGGCTCTGCGCCTTGTTGGTACCAGTCAACGACCAGCACGTGCACAGCACCGCCCTGAGGAAGGGCATAGACCCCTCTGTCCAGTGTCCAGGAAAGGACCGCCTGTGGAAGAAGCACCCTGATTCAAACCCCTGTGGGAGCTTAGTCGGCGGCCTCACCAGACGGAAAGCCCCCTCCCCTGCAAGCATTGCAGGGGGGAGAGGGGGGAGGGAGGGGAGCGGTGGTTGCGTTGCGGGGACACGCGCCCACCGGGTCGTCAGGCCCTGCGTCTTGTCCTGTCCTCTGCAGGTGGACCGGTGACCGCGACCAAGGGGCCTCTGCTTCCCTGTCCCCACCGGCCGGGCTTCAACTCCTCTTGGCACCTGGTCCTCCATGGCAACCCCCTGGCCCCGAACCGCTTGCCTGCTCTGAAGGCTGCTTCCTCCTCTTTCAGGAGCGCCTGCCCTCTTTTGCCATCTGCTCTCTTGCTTGGCTCTCAGCGCAGACTCCTAAGACCCTGTGGCCTCCTCGGCCCTCTCTCAGCCTCTGCTGAGCACACACCCTGAAGTCCTGCGCGCACTTCAAGGGTGATGTGTGAATCCACTCTTACATCCATGGGAAGTTAGATGGGAGATGAGAGAACCTGTGACTGCCCAGTCTCCAGGCTACCATGGACCTGGTGACTTGCAGCCCAGAGTGAGTTGGCTGGGGTTGGGTGGGGGGTAGAGGGGTGAGTGTGTGTCTCTGTGTGTGTGTGTGTGTTTGTGTGTGTGTGTGTGTGTGAGAGAGAGAGAGAGAGAGAGAGAGAGAGAGAGAGAGAGGAGAGTCAAGGCCAGAGAGGGATTGAGTGGGAGATGGAGACAGGGATGCCTCCTCACAGGCCAAGAGAGGCACAAGAGAGAAGGAGAGATGGATGAACAGGGACCCACAGAGACATCTGCTGCTCCGATGAGAGTGAAAGGGAGAGACAGGCAGAGAGAGAGATAGACTCAGGGGGACCCTCACGGAGGAAGGCGGTGGGGAAGGAGGTAGAGACACAGGAGGGACCTTGCGGAGGTGGTGCAAAGAGAGAAGGACCCAGGCAGAGACGCTCGATGGACTCTCCCACTCCCAGGATGTGGGTGTCAAGGTTCTGCTTGTGTGGCAGGAACGGGTGAGGGAGCGGGCCCCGCGGGTGGGCCCCGTGTTCTGGGGAAGGCGGGTGTCGCCCCCCCACACACCCCATCCTCCAGGCCGAGGGGTGGGGGGGTCGGTCTGGGTGCACATGGAGGGTCGTGGCCTGGACCTGGCTCGGCTCAGCGGGGTCTCATGGAGTGAGTGTCCTAGCGTCCCTGGGGAGAGCCAGGCCTGTGGGCCTTGTTGCAGGCGCTGGGCGCTGGTCGTCGGGAGGCCAGCCGCAGGCCTGAAGGGACAGCGACCGGCAGCCCAGGGCTGCGCCTGCGCCCTGGCCCGAGGGCCCGGGGGTCACGGCCTGTCTCTCGGGGCCACGCAAGTTAAAAGTGTGTGTGGGAAGGGGGCGCAAAAGCCTACAGCACCCGGTATTCCCAGGCGGTCTCCCATCCAAGTACTAACCAGGCCCGACCCTGCTTAGCTTCCGAGATCAGACGAGATCGGGCGCGTTCAGGGTGGTATGGCCGTAGGCGGGGAGGGCCGCCCGGGGGCGCCTCAAGAGCCTGCTCCGGGTTCCACCCTTCAGTCCAGGGGACGGGAGGGGGGTGGAGGGGGGAAATCGGAGGGGGTGGTCGCAGGGGGCCTCCCTCGCCCGCCCCACAACAGCGCAGCCCAACCCAACTCAACTCAAGGCTGGGGGCTCTCACGCTCCGCTCCGACCTGACTCCACCGGGCAGCGGCCCAGGGGTCCTGGGAGACTGGGACTGGCTGAGTCCCGCCTCCAACACCGCCCCTCTCCACCTGACTCCACCTACCGCGAGCCCCACCAAGCGCCCGCAGGGATCGCCCCGCCCCGCCCCGGCCTGGCGTGGCCTGGCGTGGCCTGGCCTCCTCCGCCGCTCCTCGCCAAGGCCCAGGCCTCCCGCGACCCCAACCCCCCCACGGACCCCCGGCCCCCCACCGCCACGCCCACCCCGCCTTTCGCCAGGCGGAGAAGCCCAGAAGCCCTGGCCGTTTCAGTGTCCCGCGCGCGCGAACCTAGCCTAGCCTAGCCCGGAGCCCAGAGAGCCAGGGGCGGAGAGGCAGGCGGGCACCCCCCTCGGACACCCCAGGGACCCTGACACAGGCCCAGCGCCCCAGGCGGAAATGCAGTCCGACTGGGCAATGGCCAGCCGCCGGCCACACACGTCCCCTGAGCGTGCCTGGCGAGTGGAGCCACGCACAGGGAGGGCAGGAGGGAGGAACACACTCAGGGACTCAGGGAAAACCGGGCAGAGGGTGGCCGGGGGCAGCGGCCCGCTGGCTCCCAGTCAGTCAGTCGCCCGGCCAGGCTCAGAAGTGCGCCGCTGGGGTCGTGCCTCGCCCTGAGTTTCGGGCCCACTCTGCAAAGCCACCGCAGTCACCCCCTTCGGACCCAATGCCAAGGTCGGAGGGCTCTGCGCCTTGTTGGTACCAGTCAACGACCAGCACGTGCACAGTACCGCCCTGAGGAAGGGCATAGACCCCTCTGTCCAGTGTCCAGGAAAGGACCGCCTGTGGAAGAAGCACCCTGATTCAAACCCCTGTGGGAGCTTAGTCGGCGGCCTCACCAGACGGAAAGCCCCCTCCCCTGCAAGCATTGCAGGGGGGAGAGGGGGGAGGGAGGGGAGCGGTGGTTGCGTTGCGGGGACACGCGCCCACCGGGTCGTCAGGCCCTGCGTCTTGTCCTGTCCTCTGCAGGTGGACCGGTGACCGCGACCAAGGGGCCTCTGCTTCCCTGTCCCCACCGGCCGGGCTTCAACTCCTCTTGGCACCTGGTCCTCCATGGCAACCCCCTGGCCCCGAACCGCTTGCCTGCTCTGAAGGCTGCTTCCTCCTCTTTCAGGAGCGCCTGCCCTCTTTTGCCATCTGCTCTCTTGCTTGGCTCTCAGCGCAGACTCCTAAGACCCTGTGGCCTCCTCGGCCCTCTCTCAGCCTCTGCTGAGCACACACCCTGAAGTCCTGCGCGCACTTCAAGGGTGATGTGTGAATCCACTCTTACATCCATGGGAAGTTAGATGGGAGATGAGAGAACCTGTGACTGCCCAGTCTCCAGGCTACCATGGACCTGGTGACTTGCAGCCCAGAGTGAGTTGGCTGGGGTTGGGTGGGGGGTAGAGGGGTGAGTGTGTGTCTCTGTGTGTGTGTGTGTGTGTTTGTGTGTGTGTGTGTGTGTGTGTGTGTGTGTGTGAGAGAGAGAGAGAGAGAGAGAGAGAGAGAGAGAGAGGAGAGTCAAGGCCAGAGAGGGATTGAGTGGGAGATGGAGACAGGGATGCCTCCTCACAGGCCAAGAGAGGCACAAGAGAGAAGGAGAGATGGATGAACAGGGACCCACAGAGACATCTGCTGCTCCGATGAGAGTGAAAGGGAGAGACAGGCAGAGAGAGAGATAGACTCAGGGGGACCCTCACGGAGGAAGGCGGTGGGGAAGGAGGTAGAGACACAGGAGGGACCTTGCGGAGGTGGTGCAAAGAGAGAAGGACCCAGGCAGAGACGCTCGATGGACTCTCCCACTCCCAGGATGTGGGTGTCAAGGTTCTGCTTGTGTGGCAGGAACGGGTGAGGGAGCGGGCCCCGCGGGTGGGCCCCGTGTTCTGGGGAAGGCGGGTGTCGCCCCCCCACACACCCCATCCTCCAGGCCGAGGGGTGGGGGGGTCGGTCTGGGTGCACATGGAGGGTCGTGGCCTGGACCTGGCTCGGCTCAGCGGGGTCTCATGGAGTGAGTGTCCTAGCGTCCCTGGGGAGAGCCAGGCCTGTGGGCCTTGTTGCAGGCGCTGGGCGCTGGTCGTCGGGAGGCCAGCCGCAGGCCTGAAGGGACAGCGACCGGCAGCCCAGGGCTGCGCCTGCGCCCTGGCCCGAGGGCCCGGGGGTCACGGCCTGTCTCTCGGGGCCACGCAAGTTAAAAGTGTGTGTGGGAAGGGGGCGCAAAAGCCTACAGCACCCGGTATTCCCAGGCGGTCTCCCATCCAAGTACTAACCAGGCCCGACCCTGCTTAGCTTCCGAGATCAGACGAGATCGGGCGCGTTCAGGGTGGTATGGCCGTAGACGGGGAGGGCCGCCCGGGGGCGCCTCAAGAGCCTGCTCCGGGTTCCACCCTTCAGTCCAGGGGACGGGAGGGGGGTGGAGGGGGGAAATCGGAGGGGGTGGTCGCAGGGGGCCTCCCTCGCCCGCCCCACAACAGCGCAGCCCAACCCAACTCAACTCAAGGCTGGGGGCTCTCACGCTCCGCTCCGACCTGACTCCACCGGGCAGCGGCCCAGGGGTCCTGGGAGACTGGGACTGGCTGAGTCCCGCCTCCAACACCGCCCCTCTCCACCTGACTCCACCTACCGCGAGCCCCACCAAGCGCCCGCAGGGATCGCCCCGCCCCGCCCCGGCCTGGCGTGGCCTGGCGTGGCCTGGCCTCCTCCGCCGCTCCTCGCCAAGGCCCAGGCCTCCCGCGACCCCAACCCCCCCACGGACCCCCGGCCCCCCACCGCCACGCCCACCCCGCCTTTCGCCAGGCGGAGAAGCCCAGAAGCCCTGGCCGTTTCAGTGTCCCGCGCGCGCGAACCTAGCCTAGCCTAGCCCGGAGCCCAGAGAGCCAGGGGCGGAGAGGCAGGCGGGCACCCCCCTCGGACACCCCAGGGACCCTGACACAGGCCCAGCGCCCCAGGCGGAAATGCAGTCCGACTGGGCAATGGCCAGCCGCCGGCCACACACGTCCCCTGAGCGTGCCTGGCGAGTGGAGCCACGCACAGGGAGGGCAGGAGGGAGGAACACACTCAGGGACTCAGGGAAAACCGGGCAGAGGGTGGCCGGGGGCAGCGGCCCGCTGGCTCCCAGTCAGTCAGTCGCCCGGCCAGGCTCAGAAGTGCGCCGCTGGGGTCGTGCCTCGCCCTGAGTTTCGGGCCCACTCTGCAAAGCCACCGCAGTCACCCCCTTCGGACCCAATGCCAAGGTCGGAGGGCTCTGCGCCTTGTTGGTACCAGTCAACGACCAGCACGTGCACAGCACCGCCCTGAGGAAGGGCATAGACCCCTCTGTCCAGTGTCCAGGAAAGGACCGCCTGTGGAAGAAGCACCCTGATTCAAACCCCTGTGGGAGCTTAGTCGGCGGCCTCACCAGACGGAAAGCCCCCTCCCCTGCAAGCATTGCAGGGGGGAGAGGGGGGAGGGAGGGGAGCGGTGGTTGCGTTGCGGGGACACGCGCCCACCGGGTCGTCAGGCCCTGCGTCTTGTCCTGTCCTCTGCAGGTGGACCGGTGACCGCGACCAAGGGGCCTCTGCTTCCCTGTCCCCACCGGCCGGGCTTCAACTCCTCTTGGCACCTGGTCCTCCATGGCAACCCCCTGGCCCCGAACCGCTTGCCTGCTCTGAAGGCTGCTTCCTCCTCTTTCAGGAGCGCCTGCCCTCTTTTGCCATCTGCTCTCTTGCTTGGCTCTCAGCGCAGACTCCTAAGACCCTGTGGCCTCCTCGGCCCTCTCTCAGCCTCTGCTGAGCACACACCCTGAAGTCCTGCGCGCACTTCAAGGGTGATGTGTGAATCCACTCTTACATCCATGGGAAGTTAGATGGGAGATGAGAGAACCTGTGACTGCCCAGTCTCCAGGCTACCATGGACCTGGTGACTTGCAGCCCAGAGTGAGTTGGCTGGGGTTGGGTGGGGGGTAGAGGGGTGAGTGTGTGTCTCTGTGTGTGTGTGTGTGTTTGTGTGTGTGTGTGTGTGTGAGAGAGAGAGAGAGAGAGAGAGAGAGAGAGAGAGAGAGAGGAGAGTCAAGGCCAGAGAGGGATTGAGTGGGAGATGGAGACAGGGATGCCTCCTCACAGGCCAAGAGAGGCACAAGAGAGAAGGAGAGATGGATGAACAGGGACCCACAGAGACATCTGCTGCTCCGATGAGAGTGAAAGGGAGAGACAGGCAGAGAGAGAGATAGACTCAGGGGGACCCTCACGGAGGAAGGCGGTGGGGAAGGAGGTAGAGACACAGGAGGGACCTTGCGGAGGTGGTGCAAAGAGAGAAGGACCCAGGCAGAGACGCTCGATGGACTCTCCCACTCCCAGGATGTGGGTGTCAAGGTTCTGCTTGTGTGGCAGGAACGGGTGAGGGAGCGGGCCCCGCGGGTGGGCCCCGTGTTCTGGGGAAGGCGGGTGTCGCCCCCCCACACACCCCATCCTCCAGGCCGAGGGGTGGGGGGGTCGGTCTGGGTGCACATGGAGGGTCGTGGCCTGGACCTGGCTCGGCTCAGCGGGGTCTCATGGAGTGAGTGTCCTAGCGTCCCTGGGGAGAGCCAGGCCTGTGGGCCTTGTTGCAGGCGCTGGGCGCTGGTCGTCGGGAGGCCAGCCGCAGGCCTGAAGGGACAGCGACCGGCAGCCCAGGGCTGCGCCTGCGCCCTGGCCCGAGGGCCCGGGGGTCACGGCCTGTCTCTCGGGGCCACGCAAGTTAAAAGTGTGTGTGGGAAGGGGGCGCAAAAGCCTACAGCACCCGGTATTCCCAGGCGGTCTCCCATCCAAGTACTAACCAGGCCCGACCCTGCTTAGCTTCCGAGATCAGACGAGATCGGGCGCGTTCAGGGTGGTATGGCCGTAGGCGGGGAGGGCCGCCCGGGGGCGCCTCAAGAGCCTGCTCCGGGTTCCACCCTTCAGTCCAGGGGACGGGAGGGGGGTGGAGGGGGGAAATCGGAGGGGGTGGTCGCAGGGGGCCTCCCTCGCCCGCCCCACAACAGCGCAGCCCAACCCAACTCAACTCAAGGCTGGGGGCTCTCACGCTCCGCTCCGACCTGACTCCACCGGGCAGCGGCCCAGGGGTCCTGGGAGACTGGGACTGGCTGAGTCCCGCCTCCAACACCGCCCCTCTCCACCTGACTCCACCTACCGCGAGCCCCACCAAGCGCCCGCAGGGATCGCCCCGCCCCGCCCCGGCCTGGCGTGGCCTGGCGTGGCCTGGCCTCCTCCGCCGCTCCTCGCCAAGGCCCAGGCCTCCCGCGACCCCAACCCCCCCACGGACCCCCGGCCCCCCACCGCCACGCCCACCCCGCCTTTCGCCAGGCGGAGAAGCCCAGAAGCCCTGGCCGTTTCAGTGTCCCGCGCGCGCGAACCTAGCCTAGCCTAGCCCGGAGCCCAGAGAGCCAGGGGCGGAGAGGCAGGCGGGCACCCCCCTCGGACACCCCAGGGACCCTGACACAGGCCCAGCGCCCCAGGCGGAAATGCAGTCCGACTGGGCAATGGCCAGCCGCCGGCCACACACGTCCCCTGAGCGTGCCTGGCGAGTGGAGCCACGCACAGGGAGGGCAGGAGGGAGGAACACACTCAGGGACTCAGGGAAAACCGGGCAGAGGGTGGCCGGGGGCAGCGGCCCGCTGGCTCCCAGTCAGTCAGTCGCCCGGCCAGGCTCAGAAGTGCGCCGCTGGGGTCGTGCCTCGCCCTGAGTTTCGGGCCCACTCTGCAAAGCCACCGCAGTCACCCCCTTCGGACCCAATGCCAAGGTCGGAGGGCTCTGCGCCTTGTTGGTACCAGTCAACGACCAGCACGTGCACAGCACCGCCCTGAGGAAGGGCATAGACCCCTCTGTCCAGTGTCCAGGAAAGGACCGCCTGTGGAAGAAGCACCCTGATTCAAACCCCTGTGGGAGCTTAGTCGGCGGCCTCACCAGACGGAAAGCCCCCTCCCCTGCAAGCATTGCAGGGGGGAGAGGGGGGAGGGAGGGGAGCGGTGGTTGCGTTGCGGGGACACGCGCCCACCGGGTCGTCAGGCCCTGCGTCTTGTCCTGTCCTCTGCAGGTGGACCGGTGACCGCGACCAAGGGGCCTCTGCTTCCCTGTCCCCACCGGCCGGGCTTCAACTCCTCTTGGCACCTGGTCCTCCATGGCCACCCCCTGGCCCCGAACCGCTTGCCTGCTCTGAAGGCTGCTTCCTCCTCTTTCAGGAGCGCCTGCCCTCTTTTGCCATCTGCTCTCTTGCTTGGCTCTCAGCGCAGACTCCTAAGACCCTGTGGCCTCCTCGGCCCTCTCTCAGCCTCTGCTGAGCACACACCCTGAAGTCCTGCGCGCACTTCAAGGGTGATGTGTGAATCCACTCTTACATCCATGGGAAGTTAGATGGGAGATGAGAGAACCTGTGACTGCCCAGTCTCCAGGCTACCATGGACCTGGTGACTTGCAGCCCAGAGTGAGTTGGCTGGGGTTGGGTGGGGGGTAGAGGGGTGAGTGTGTGTCTCTGTGTGTGTGTGTGTGTGTTTGTGTGTGTGTGTGTGTGTGTGTGTGTGTGTGTGAGAGAGAGAGAGAGAGAGAGAGAGAGAGAGAGAGAGGAGAGTCAAGGCCAGAGAGGGATTGAGTGGGAGATGGAGACAGGGATGCCTCCTCACAGGCCAAGAGAGGCACAAGAGAGAAGGAGAGATGGATGAACAGGGACCCACAGAGACATCTGCTGCTCCGATGAGAGTGAAAGGGAGAGACAGGCAGAGAGAGAGATAGACTCAGGGGGACCCTCACGGAGGAAGGCGGTGGGGAAGGAGGTAGAGACACAGGAGGGACCTTGCGGAGGTGGTGCAAAGAGAGAAGGACCCAGGCAGAGACGCTCGATGGACTCTCCCACTCCCAGGATGTGGGTGTCAAGGTTCTGCTTGTGTGGCAGGAACGGGTGAGGGAGCGGGCCCCGCGGGTGGGCCCCGTGTTCTGGGGAAGGCGGGTGTCGCCCCCCCACACACCCCATCCTCCAGGCCGAGGGGTGGGGGGGTCGGTCTGGGTGCACATGGAGGGTCGTGGCCTGGACCTGGCTCGGCTCAGCGGGGTCTCATGGAGTGAGTGTCCTAGCGTCCCTGGGGAGAGCCAGGCCTGTGGGCCTTGTTGCAGGCGCTGGGCGCTGGTCGTCGGGAGGCCAGCCGCAGGCCTGAAGGGACAGCGACCGGCAGCCCAGGGCTGCGCCTGCGCCCTGGCCCGAGGGCCCGGGGGTCACGGCCTGTCTCTCGGGGCCACGCAAGTTAAAAGTGTGTGTGGGAAGGGGGCGCAAAAGCCTACAGCACCCGGTATTCCCAGGCGGTCTCCCATCCAAGTACTAACCAGGCCCGACCCTGCTTAGCTTCCGAGATCAGACGAGATCGGGCGCGTTCAGGGTGGTATGGCCGTAGGCGGGGAGGGCCGCCCGGGGGCGCCTCAAGAGCCTGCTCCGGGTTCCACCCTTCAGTCCAGGGGACGGGAGGGGGGTGGAGGGGGGAAATCGGAGGGGGTGGTCGCAGGGGGCCTCCCTCGCCCGCCCCACAACAGCGCAGCCCAACCCAACTCAACTCAAGGCTGGGGGCTCTCACGCTCCGCTCCGACCTGACTCCACCGGGCAGCGGCCCAGGGGTCCTGGGAGACTGGGACTGGCTGAGTCCCGCCTCCAACACCGCCCCTCTCCACCTGACTCCACCTACCGCGAGCCCCACCAAGCGCCCGCAGGGATCGCCCCGCCCCGCCCCGGCCTGGCGTGGCCTGGCGTGGCCTGGCCTCCTCCGCCGCTCCTCGCCAAGGCCCAGGCCTCCCGCGACCCCAACCCCCCCACGGACCCCCGGCCCCCCACCGCCACGCCCACCCCGCCTTTCGCCAGGCGGAGAAGCCCAGAAGCCCTGGCCGTTTCAGTGTCCCGCGCGCGCGAACCTAGCCTAGCCTAGCCCGGAGCCCAGAGAGCCAGGGGCGGAGAGGCAGGCGGGCACCCCCCTCGGACACCCCAGGGACCCTGACACAGGCCCAGCGCCCCAGGCGGAAATGCAGTCCGACTGGGCAATGGCCAGCCGCCGGCCACACACGTCCCCTGAGCGTGCCTGGCGAGTGGAGCCACGCACAGGGAGGGCAGGAGGGAGGAACACACTCAGGGACTCAGGGAAAACCGGGCAGAGGGTGGCCGGGGGCAGCGGCCCGCTGGCTCCCAGTCAGTCAGTCGCCCGGCCAGGCTCAGAAGTGCGCCGCTGGGGTCGTGCCTCGCCCTGAGTTTCGGGCCCACTCTGCAAAGCCACCGCAGTCACCCCCTTCGGACCCAATGCCAAGGTCGGAGGGCTCTGCGCCTTGTTGGTACCAGTCAACGACCAGCACGTGCACAGCACCGCCCTGAGGAAGGGCATAGACCCCTCTGTCCAGTGTCCAGGAAAGGACCGCCTGTGGAAGAAGCACCCTGATTCAAACCCCTGTGGGAGCTTAGTCGGCGGCCTCACCAGACGGAAAGCCCCCTCCCCTGCAAGCATTGCAGGGGGGAGAGGGGGGAGGGAGGGGAGCGGTGGTTGCGTTGCGGGGACACGCGCCCACCGGGTCGTCAGGCCCTGCGTCTTGTCCTGTCCTCTGCAGGTGGACCGGTGACCGCGACCAAGGGGCCTCTGCTTCCCTGTCCCCACCGGCCGGGCTTCAACTCCTCTTGGCACCTGGTCCTCCATGGCAACCCCCTGGCCCCGAACCGCTTGCCTGCTCTGAAGGCTGCTTCCTCCTCTTTCAGGAGCGCCTGCCCTCTTTTGCCATCTGCTCTCTTGCTTGGCTCTCAGCGCAGACTCCTAAGACCCTGTGGCCTCCTCGGCCCTCTCTCAGCCTCTGCTGAGCACACACCCTGAAGTCCTGCGCGCACTTCAAGGGTGATGTGTGAATCCACTCTTACATCCATGGGAAGTTAGATGGGAGATGAGAGAACCTGTGACTGCCCAGTCTCCAGGCTACCATGGACCTGGTGACTTGCAGCCCAGAGTGAGTTGGCTGGGGTTGGGTGGGGGGTAGAGGGGTGAGTGTGTGTCTCTGTGTGTGTGTGTGTGTTTGTGTGTGTGTGTGTGTGTGTGTGAGAGAGAGAGAGAGAGAGAGAGAGAGAGAGGAGAGTCAAGGCCAGAGAGGGATTGAGTGGGAGATGGAGACAGGGATGCCTCCTCACAGGCCAAGAGAGGCACAAGAGAGAAGGAGAGATGGATGAACAGGGACCCACAGAGACATCTGCTGCTCCGATGAGAGTGAAAGGGAGAGACAGGCAGAGAGAGAGATAGACTCAGGGGGACCCTCACGGAGGAAGGCGGTGGGGAAGGAGGTAGAGACACAGGAGGGACCTTGCGGAGGTGGTGCAAAGAGAGAAGGACCCAGGCAGAGACGCTCGATGGACTCTCCCACTCCCAGGATGTGGGTGTCAAGGTTCTGCTTGTGTGGCAGGAACGGGTGAGGGAGCGGGCCCCGCGGGTGGGCCCCGTGTTCTGGGGAAGGCGGGTGTCGCCCCCCCACACACCCCATCCTCCAGGCCGAGGGGTGGGGGGGTCGGTCTGGGTGCACATGGAGGGTCGTGGCCTGGACCTGGCTCGGCTCAGCGGGGTCTCATGGAGTGAGTGTCCTAGCGTCCCTGGGGAGAGCCAGGCCTGTGGGCCTTGTTGCAGGCGCTGGGCGCTGGTCGTCGGGAGGCCAGCCGCAGGCCTGAAGGGACAGCGACCGGCAGCCCAGGGCTGCGCCTGCGCCCTGGCCCGAGGGCCCGGGGGTCACGGCCTGTCTCTCGGGGCCACGCAAGTTAAAAGTGTGTGTGGGAAGGGGGCGCAAAAGCCTACAGCACCCGGTATTCCCAGGCGGTCTCCCATCCAAGTACTAACCAGGCCCGACCCTGCTTAGCTTCCGAGATCAGACGAGATCGGGCGCGTTCAGGGTGGTATGGCCGTAGACGGGGAGGGCCGCCCGGGGGCGCCTCAAGAGCCTGCTCCGGGTTCCACCCTTCAGTCCAGGGGACGGGAGGGGGGTGGAGGGGGGAAATCGGAGGGGGTGGTCGCAGGGGGCCTCCCTCGCCCGCCCCACAACAGCGCAGCCCAACCCAACTCAACTCAAGGCTGGGGGCTCTCACGCTCCGCTCCGACCTGACTCCACCGGGCAGCGGCCCAGGGGTCCTGGGAGACTGGGACTGGCTGAGTCCCGCCTCCAACACCGCCCCTCTCCACCTGACTCCACCTACCGCGAGCCCCACCAAGCGCCCGCAGGGATCGCCCCGCCCCGCCCCGGCCTGGCGTGGCCTGGCGTGGCCTGGCCTCCTCCGCCGCTCCTCGCCAAGGCCCAGGCCTCCCGCGACCCCAACCCCCCCACGGACCCCCGGCCCCCCACCGCCACGCCCACCCCGCCTTTCGCCAGGCGGAGAAGCCCAGAAGCCCTGGCCGTTTCAGTGTCCCGCGCGCGCGAACCTAGCCTAGCCTAGCCCGGAGCCCAGAGAGCCAGGGGCGGAGAGGCAGGCGGGCACCCCCCTCGGACACCCCAGGGACCCTGACACAGGCCCAGCGCCCCAGGCGGAAATGCAGTCCGACTGGGCAATGGCCAGCCGCCGGCCACACACGTCCCCTGAGCGTGCCTGGCGAGTGGAGCCACGCACAGGGAGGGCAGGAGGGAGGAACACACTCAGGGACTCAGGGAAAACCGGGCAGAGGGTGGCCGGGGGCAGCGGCCCGCTGGCTCCCAGTCAGTCAGTCGCCCGGCCAGGCTCAGAAGTGCGCCGCTGGGGTCGTGCCTCGCCCTGAGTTTCGGGCCCACTCTGCAAAGCCACCGCAGTCACCCCCTTCGGACCCAATGCCAAGGTCGGAGGGCTCTGCGCCTTGTTGGTACCAGTCAACGACCAGCACGTGCACAGCACCGCCCTGAGGAAGGGCATAGACCCCTCTGTCCAGTGTCCAGGAAAGGACCGCCTGTGGAAGAAGCACCCTGATTCAAACCCCTGTGGGAGCTTAGTCGGCGGCCTCACCAGACGGAAAGCCCCCTCCCCTGCAAGCATTGCAGGGGGGAGAGGGGGGAGGGAGGGGAGCGGTGGTTGCGTTGCGGGGACACGCGCCCACCGGGTCGTCAGGCCCTGCGTCTTGTCCTGTCCTCTGCAGGTGGACCGGTGACCGCGACCAAGGGGCCTCTGCTTCCCTGTCCCCACCGGCCGGGCTTCAACTCCTCTTGGCACCTGGTCCTCCATGGCAACCCCCTGGCCCCGAACCGCTTGCCTGCTCTGAAGGCTGCTTCCTCCTCTTTCAGGAGCGCCTGCCCTCTTTTGCCATCTGCTCTCTTGCTTGGCTCTCAGCGCAGACTCCTAAGACCCTGTGGCCTCCTCGGCCCTCTCTCAGCCTCTGCTGAGCACACACCCTGAAGTCCTGCGCGCACTTCAAGGGTGATGTGTGAATCCACTCTTACATCCATGGGAAGTTAGATGGGAGATGAGAGAACCTGTGACTGCCCAGTCTCCAGGCTACCATGGACCTGGTGACTTGCAGCCCAGAGTGAGTTGGCTGGGGTTGGGTGGGGGGTAGAGGGGTGAGTGTGTGTCTCTGTGTGTGTGTGTGTGTTTGTGTGTGTGTGTGTGTGTGTGTGTGTGAGAGAGAGAGAGAGAGAGAGAGAGAGAGAGAGAGAGAGGAGAGTCAAGGCCAGAGAGGGATTGAGTGGGAGATGGAGACAGGGATGCCTCCTCACAGGCCAAGAGAGGCACAAGAGAGAAGGAGAGATGGATGAACAGGGACCCACAGAGACATCTGCTGCTCCGATGATAGTGAAAGGGAGAGACAGGCAGAGAGAGAGATAGACTCAGGGGGACCCTCACGGAGGAAGGCGGTGGGGAAGGAGGTAGAGACACAGGAGGGACCTTGCGGAGGTGGTGCAAAGAGAGAAGGACCCAGGCAGAGACGCTCGATGGACTCTCCCACTCCCAGGATGTGGGTGTCAAGGTTCTGCTTGTGTGGCAGGAACGGGTGAGGGAGCGGGCCCCGCGGGTGGGCCCCGTGTTCTGGGGAAGGCGGGTGTCGCCCCCCCACACACCCCATCCTCCAGGCCGAGGGGTGGGGGGGTCGGTCTGGGTGCACATGGAGGGTCGTGGCCTGGACCTGGCTCGGCTCAGCGGGGTCTCATGGAGTGAGTGTCCTAGCGTCCCTGGGGAGAGCCAGGCCTGTGGGCCTTGTTGCAGGCGCTGGGCGCTGGTCGTCGGGAGGCCAGCCGCAGGCCTGAAGGGACAGCGACCGGCAGCCCAGGGCTGCGCCTGCGCCCTGGCCCGAGGGCCCGGGGGTCACGGCCTGTCTCTCGGGGCCACGCAAGTTAAAAGTGTGTGTGGGAAGGGGGCGCAAAAGCCTACAGCACCCGGTATTCCCAGGCGGTCTCCCATCCAAGTACTAACCAGGCCCGACCCTGCTTAGCTTCCGAGATCAGACGAGATCGGGCGCGTTCAGGGTGGTATGGCCGTAGACGGGGAGGGCCGCCCGGGGGCGCCTCAAGAGCCTGCTCCGGGTTCCACCCTTCAGTCCAGGGGACGGGAGGGGGGTGGAGGGGGGAAATCGGAGGGGGTGGTCGCAGGGGGCCTCCCTCGCCCGCCCCACAACAGCGCAGCCCAACCCAACTCAACTCAAGGCTGGGGGCTCTCACGCTCCGCTCCGACCTGACTCCACCGGGCAGCGGCCCAGGGGTCCTGGGAGACTGGGACTGGCTGAGTCCCGCCTCCAACACCGCCCCTCTCCACCTGGCTCCACCTACCGCGAGCCCCACCAAGCGCCCGCAGGGATCGCACCGCCCCGCCCCGGCCTGGCGTGGCCAGGCGTGGCCTGGCCTCCACCGCCGCTCCTCGCCAAGGCCCAGGCCTCCCGCGACCCCAACCCCCCCACGGACCCCCGGCCCCCCACCGCCACGCCCACCCCGCCTTTCGCCAGGCGGAGAAGCCCAGAAGCCCTGGCCGTTTCAGTGTCCCGCGCGCGCGAACCTAGCCTAGCCTAGCCCGGAGCCCAGAGAGCCAGGGGCGGAGAGGCAGGCGGGCACCCCCCTCGGACACCCCAGGGACCCTGACACAGGCCCAGCGCCCCAGGCGGAAATGCAGTCCGACTGGGCAATGGCCAGCCGCCGGCCACACACGTCCCCTGAGCGTGCCTGGCGAGTGGAGCCACGCACAGGGAGGGCAGGAGGGAGGAACACACTCAGGGACTCAGGGAAAACCGGGCAGAGGGTGGCCGGGGGCAGCGGCCCGCTGGCTCCCAGTCAGTCAGTCGCCCGGCCAGGCTCAGAAGTGCGCCGCTGGGGTCGTGCCTCGCCCTGAGTTTCGGGCCCACTCTGCAAAGCCACCGCAGTCACCCCCTTCGGACCCAATGCCAAGGTCGGAGGGCTCTGCGCCTTGTTGGTACCAGTCAAGGACCAGCACGTGCACAGCACCGCCCTGAGGAAGGGCATAGACCCCTCTGTCCAGTGTCCAGGAAAGGACCGCCTGTGGAAGAAGCACCCTGATTCAAACCCCTGTGGGAGCTTAGTCGGCGGCCTCACCAGACGGAAAGCCCCCTCCCCTGCAAGCATTGCAGGGGGGAGAGGGGGGAGGGAGGGGAGCGGTGGTTGCGTTGCGGGGACACGCGCCCACCGGGTCGTCAGGCCCTGCGTCTTGTCCTGTCCTCTGCAGGTGGACCGGTGACCGCGACCAAGGGGCCTCTGCTTCCCTGTCCCCACCGGCCGGGCTTCAACTCCTCTTGGCACCTGGTCCTCCATGGCAACCCCCTGGCCCCGAACCGCTTGCCTGCTCTGAAGGCTGCTTCCTCCTCTTTCAGGAGCGCCTGCCCTCTTTTGCCATCTGCTCTCTTGCTTGGCTCTCAGCGCAGACTCCTAAGACCCTGTGGCCTCCTCGGCCCTCTCTCAGCCTCTGCTGAGCACACACCCTGAAGTCCTGCGCGCACTTCAAGGGTGATGTGTGAATCCACTCTTACATCCATGGGAAGTTAGATGGGAGATGAGAGAACCTGTGACTGCCCAGTCTCCAGGCTACCATGGACCTGGTGACTTGCAGCCCAGAGTGAGTTGGCTGGGGTTGGGTGGGGGGTAGAGGGGTGAGTGTGTGTCTCTGTGTGTGTGTGTGTGTTTGTGTGTGTGTGTGTGTGTGTGTGTGTGAGAGAGAGAGAGAGAGAGAGAGAGAGAGAGAGAGAGGAGAGTCAAGGCCAGAGAGGGATTGAGTGGGAGATGGAGACAGGGATGCCTCCTCACAGGCCAAGAGAGGCACAAGAGAGAAGGAGAGATGGATGAACAGGGACCCACAGAGACATCTGCTGCTCCGATGAGAGTGAAAGGGAGAGACAGGCAGAGAGAGAGATAGACTCAGGGGGACCCTCACGGAGGAAGGCGGTGGGGAAGGAGGTAGAGACACAGGAGGGACCTTGCGGAGGTGGTGCAAAGAGAGAAGGACCCAGGCAGAGACGCTCGATGGACTCTCCCACTCCCAGGATGTGGGTGTCAAGGTTCTGCTTGTGTGGCAGGAACGGGTGAGGGAGCGGGCCCCGCGGGTGGGCCCCGTGTTCTGGGGAAGGCGGGTGTCGCCCCCCCACACACCCCATCCTCCAGGCCGAGGGGTGGGGGGGTCGGTCTGGGTGCACATGGAGGGTCGTGGCCTGGACCTGGCTCGGCTCAGCGGGGTCTCATGGAGTGAGTGTCCTAGCGTCCCTGGGGAGAGCCAGGCCTGTGGGCCTTGTTGCAGGCGCTGGGCGCTGGTCGTCGGGAGGCCAGCCGCAGGCCTGAAGGGACAGCGACCGGCAGCCCAGGGCTGCGCCTGCGCCCTGGCCCGAGGGCCCGGGGGTCACGGCCTGTCTCTCGGGGCCACGCAAGTTAAAAGTGTGTGTGGGAAGGGGGCGCAAAAGCCTACAGCACCCGGTATTCCCAGGCGGTCTCCCATCCAAGTACTAACCAGGCCCGACCCTGCTTAGCTTCCGAGATCAGACGAGATCGGGCGCGTTCAGGGTGGTATGGCCGTAGACGGGGAGGGCCGCCCGGGGGCGCCTCAAGAGCCTGCTCCGGGTTCCACCCTTCAGTCCAGGGGACGGGAGGGGGGTGGAGGGGGGAAATCGGAGGGGGTGGTCGCAGGGGGCCTCCCTCGCCCGCCCCACAACAGCGCAGCCCAACCCAACTCAACTCAAGGCTGGGGGCTCTCACGCTCCGCTCCGACCTGACTCCACCGGGCAGCGGCCCAGGGGTCCTGGGAGACTGGGACTGGCTGAGTCCCGCCTCCAACACCGCCCCTCTCCACCTGGCTCCACCTACCGCGAGCCCCACCAAGCGCCCGCAGGGATCGCACCGCCCCGCCCCGGCCTGGCGTGGCCTGGCGTGGCCTGGCCTCCACCGCCGCTCCTCGCCAAGGCCCAGGCCTCCCGCGACCCCAACCCCCCCACGGACCCCCGGCCCCCCACCGCCACGCCCACCCCGCCTTTCGCCAGGCGGAGAAGCCCAGAAGCCCTGGCCGTTTCAGTGTCCCGCGCGCGCGAACCTAGCCTAGCCTAGCCCGGAGCCCAGAGAGCCAGGGGCGGAGAGGCAGGCGGGCACCCCCCTCGGACACCCCAGGGACCCTGACACAGGCCCAGCGCCCCAGGCGGAAATGCAGTCCGACTGGGCAATGGCCAGCCGCCGGCCACACACGTCCCCTGAGCGTGCCTGGCGAGTGGAGCCACGCACAGGGAGGGCAGGAGGGAGGAACACACTCAGGGACTCAGGGAAAACCGGGCAGAGGGTGGCCGGGGGCAGCGGCCCGCTGGCTCCCAGTCAGTCAGTCGCCCGGCCAGGCTCAGAAGTGCGCCGCTGGGGTCGTGCCTCGCCCTGAGTTTCGGGCCCACTCTGCAAAGCCACCGCAGTCACCCCCTTCGGACCCAATGCCAAGGTCGGAGGGCTCTGCGCCTTGTTGGTACCAGTCAACGACCAGCACGTGCACAGCACCGCCCTGAGGAAGGGCATAGACCCCTCTGTCCAGTGTCCAGGAAAGGACCGCCTGTGGAAGAAGCACCCTGATTCAAACCCCTGTGGGAGCTTAGTCGGCGGCCTCACCAGACGGAAAGCCCCCTCCCCTGCAAGCATTGCAGGGGGGAGAGGGGGGAGGGAGGGGAGCGGTGGTTGCGTTGCGGGGACACGCGCCCACCGGGTCGTCAGGCCCTGCGTCTTGTCCTGTCCTCTGCAGGTGGACCGGTGACCGCGACCAAGGGGCCTCTGCTTCCCTGTCCCCACCGGCCGGGCTTCAACTCCTCTTGGCACCTGGTCCTCCATGGCAACCCCCTGGCCCCGAACCGCTTGCCTGCTCTGAAGGCTGCTTCCTCCTCTTTCAGGAGCGCCTGCCCTCTTTTGCCATCTGCTCTCTTGCTTGGCTCTCAGCGCAGACTCCTAAGACCCTGTGGCCTCCTCGGCCCTCTCTCAGCCTCTGCTGAGCACACACCCTGAAGTCCTGCGCGCACTTCAAGGGTGATGTGTGAATCCACTCTTACATCCATGGGAAGTTAGATGGGAGATGAGAGAACCTGTGACTGCCCAGTCTCCAGGCTACCATGGACCTGGTGACTTGCAGCCCAGAGTGAGTTGGCTGGGGTTGGGTGGGGGGTAGAGGGGTGAGTGTGTGTCTCTGTGTGTGTGTGTGTGTTTGTGTGTGTGTGTGTGTGTGTGTGTGTGTGAGAGAGAGAGAGAGAGAGAGAGAGAGAGAGAGAGAGAGAGGAGAGTCAAGGCCAGAGAGGGATTGAGTGGGAGATGGAGACAGGGATGCCTCCTCACAGGCCAAGAGAGGCACAAGAGAGAAGGAGAGATGGATGAACAGGGACCCACAGAGACATCTGCTGCTCCGATGATAGTGAAAGGGAGAGACAGGCAGAGAGAGAGATAGACTCAGGGGGACCCTCACGGAGGAAGGCGGTGGGGAAGGAGGTAGAGACACAGGAGGGACCTTGCGGAGGTGGTGCAAAGAGAGAAGGACCCAGGCAGAGACGCTCGATGGACTCTCCCACTCCCAGGATGTGGGTGTCAAGGTTCTGCTTGTGTGGCAGGAACGGGTGAGGGAGCGGGCCCCGCGGGTGGGCCCCGTGTTCTGGGGAAGGCGGGTGTCGCCCCCCCACACACCCCATCCTCCAGGCCGAGGGGTGGGGGGGTCGGTCTGGGTGCACATGGAGGGTCGTGGCCTGGACCTGGCTCGGCTCAGCGGGGTCTCATGGAGTGAGTGTCCTAGCGTCCCTGGGGAGAGCCAGGCCTGTGGGCCTTGTTGCAGGCGCTGGGCGCTGGTCGTCGGGAGGCCAGCCGCAGGCCTGAAGGGACAGCGACCGGCAGCCCAGGGCTGCGCCTGCGCCCTGGCCCGAGGGCCCGGGGGTCACGGCCTGTCTCTCGGGGCCACGCAAGTTAAAAGTGTGTGTGGGAAGGGGGCGCAAAAGCCTACAGCACCCGGTATTCCCAGGCGGTCTCCCATCCAAGTACTAACCAGGCCCGACCCTGCTTAGCTTCCGAGATCAGACGAGATCGGGCGCGTTCAGGGTGGTATGGCCATAGACGGGGAGGGCCGCCCGGGGGCGCCTCAAGAGCCTGCTCTGGGTTCCACCCTTCAGTCCAGGGGACGGGAGGGGGGTGGAGGGGGGAAATCGGAGGGGGTGGTCGCAGGGGGCCTCCCTCGCCCGCCCCACAACAGCACAGCCCAACCCAACTCAACTCAAGGCTGGGGGCTCTCACGCTCCGCTCCGACCTGACTCCACCGGGCAGCGGCCCAGGGGTCCTGGGAGACTGGGACTGGCTGAGTCCTGCCTCCAACACCGCCCCTCTCCACCTGGCTCCACCTACCGCGAGCCCCACCAAGCGCCCGCAGGGATCGCACCGCCCCGCCCCGGCCTGGCGTGGCCTGGCGTGGCCTGGCCTCCACCGCCGCTCCTCGCCAAGGCCCAGGCCTCCCGCGACCCCAACCCCCCCACGGACCCCCGGCCCCCCACCGCCACGCCCACCCCGCCTTTCGCCAGGCGGAGAAGCCCAGAAGCCCTGGCCGTTTCAGTGTCCCGCGCGCGCGAACCTAGCCTAGCCTAGCCCGGAGCCCAGAGAGCCAGGGGCGGAGAGGCAGGCGGGCACCCCCCTCGGACACCCCAGGGACCCTGACACAGGCCCAGCGCCCCAGGCGGAAATGCAGTCCGACTGGGCAATGGCCAGCCGCCGGCCACACACGTCCCCTGAGCGTGCCTGGCGAGTGGAGCCACGCACAGGGAGGGCAGGAGGGAGGAACACACTCAGGGACTCAGGGAAAACCGGGCAGAGGGTGGCCGGGGGCAGCGGCCCGCTGGCTCCCAGTCAGTCAGTCGCCCGGCCAGGCTCAGAAGTGCGCCGCTGGGGTCGTGCCTCGCCCTGAGTTTCGGGCCCACTCTGCAAAGCCACCGCAGTCACCCCCTTCGGACCCAATGCCAAGGTCGGAGGGCTCTGCGCCTTGTTGGTACCAGTCAACGACCAGCACGTGCACAGCACCGCCCTGAGGAAGGGCATAGACCCCTCTGTCCAGTGTCCAGGAAAGGACCGCCTGTGGAAGAAGCACCCTGATTCAAACCCCTGTGGGAGCTTAGTCGGCGGCCTCACCAGACGGAAAGCCCCCTCCCCTGCAAGCATTGCAGGGGGGAGAGGGGGGAGGGAGGGGAGCGGTGGTTGCGTTGCGGGGACACGCGCCCACCGGGTCGTCAGGCCCTGCGTCTTGTCCTGTCCTCTGCAGGTGGACCGGTGACCGCGACCAAGGGGCCTCTGCTTCCCTGTCCCCACCGGCCGGGCTTCAACTCCTCTTGGCACCTGGTCCTCCATGGCAACCCCCTGGCCCCGAACCGCTTGCCTGCTCTGAAGGCTGCTTCCTCCTCTTTCAGGAGCGCCTGCCCTCTTTTGCCATCTGCTCTCTTGCTTGGCTCTCAGCGCAGACTCCTAAGACCCTGTGGCCTCCTCGGCCCTCTCTCAGCCTCTGCTGAGCACACACCCTGAAGTCCTGCGCGCACTTCAAGGGTGATGTGTGAATCCACTCTTACATCCATGGGAAGTTAGATGGGAGATGAGAGAACCTGTGACTGCCCAGTCTCCAGGCTACCATGGACCTGGTGACTTGCAGCCCAGAGTGAGTTGGCTGGGGTTGGGTGGGGGGTAGAGGGGTGAGTGTGTGTCTCTGTGTGTGTGTGTGTGTTTGTGTGTGTGTGTGTGTGTGTGTGAGAGAGAGAGAGAGAGAGAGAGAGAGAGAGAGAGAGAGAGAGGAGAGTCAAGGCCAGAGAGGGATTGAGTGGGAGATGGAGACAGGGATGCCTCCTCACAGGCCAAGAGAGGCACAAGAGAGAAGGAGAGATGGATGAACAGGGACCCACAGAGACATCTGCTGCTCCGATGAGAGTGAAAGGGAGAGACAGGCAGAGAGAGAGATAGACTCAGGGGGACCCTCACGGAGGAAGGCGGTGGGGAAGGAGGTAGAGACACAGGAGGGACCTTGCGGAGGTGGTGCAAAGAGAGAAGGACCCAGGCAGAGACGCTCGATGGACTCTCCCACTCCCAGGATCTGGGTGTCAAGGTTCTGCTTGTGTGGCAGGAACGGGTGAGGGAGCGGGCCCCGCGGGTGGGCCCCGTGTTCTGGGGAAGGCGGGTGTCGCCCCCCCACACACCCCATCCTCCAGGCCGAGGGGTGGGGGGGTCGGTCTGGGTGCACATGGAGGGTCGTGGCCTGGACCTGGCTCGGCTCAGCGGGGTCTCATGGAGTGAGTGTCCTAGCGTCCCTGGGGAGAGCCAGGCCTGTGGGCCTTGTTGCAGGCGCTGGGCGCTGGTCGTCGGGAGGCCAGCCGCAGGCCTGAAGGGACAGCGACCGGCAGCCCAGGGCTGCGCCTGCGCCCTGGCCCGAGGGCCCGGGGGTCACGGCCTGTCTCTCGGGGCCACACAAGTTAAAAGTGTGTGTGGGAAGGGGGCGCAAAAGCCTACAGCACCCGGTATTCCCAGGCGGTCTCCCATCCAAGTACTAACCAAGCCCGACCCTGCTTAGCTTCCGAGATCAGACGAGATCGGGCGCGTTCAGGGTGGTATGGCCGTAGACGGGGAGGGCCGCCCGGGGGCGCCTCAAGAGCCTGCTCCGGGTTCCACCATTCAGTCCAGGGGACGGGAGGGGGGTGGAGGGGGGAAATCGGAGGGGGTGGTCGCAGGGGGCCTCCCTCGCCCGCCCCACAACAGCGCAGCCCAACCCAACTCAACTCAAGGCTGGGGGCTCTCACGCTCCGCTCCGACCTGACTCCACCGGGCAGCGGCCCAGGGGTCCTGGGAGACTGGGACTGGCTGAGTCCCGCCTCCAACACCGCCCCTCTCCACCTGGCTCCACCTACCGCGAGCCCCACCAAGCGCCCGCAGGGATCGCACCGCCCCGCCCCGGCCTGGCGTGGCCTGGCGTGGCCTGGCCTCCACCGCCGCTCCTCGCCAAGGCCCAGGCCTCCCGCGACCCCAACCCCCCCACGGACCCCCGGCCCCTCACCGCCACGCCCACCCCGCCTTTCGCCAGGCGGAGAAGCCCAGAAGCCCTGGCCGTTTCAGTGTCCCGCGCGCGCGAACCTAGCCTAGCCTAGCCCGGAGCCCAGAGAGCCAGGGGCGGAGAGGCAGGCGGGCACCCCCCTCGGACACCCCAGGGACCCTGACACAGGCCCAGCGCCCCAGGCGGAAATGCAGTCCGACTGGGCAATGGCCAGCCGCCGGCCACACACGTCCCCTGAGCGTGCCTGGCGAGTGGAGCCACGCACAGGGAGGGCAGGAGGGAGGAACACACTCAGGGACTCAGGGAAAACCGGGCAGAGGGTGGCCGGGGGCAGCGGCCCGCTGGCTCCCAGTCAGTCAGTCGCCCGGCCAGGCTCAGAAGTGCGCCGCTGGGGTCGTGCCTCGCCCTGAGTTTCGGGCCCACTCTGCAAAGCCACCGCAGTCACCCCCTTCGGACCCAATGCCAAGGTCGGAGGGCTCTGCGCCTTGTTGGTACCAGTCAACGACCAGCACGTGCACAGCACCGCCCTGAGGAAGGGCATAGACCCCTCTGTCCAGTGTCCAGGAAAGGACCGCCTGTGGAAGAAGCACCCTGATTCAAACCCCTGTGGGAGCTTAGTCGGCGGCCTCACCAGACGGAAAGCCCCCTCCCCTGCAAGCATTGCAGGGGGGAGAGGGGGGAGGGAGGGGAGCGGTGGTTGCGTTGCGGGGACACGCGCCCACCGGGTCGTCAGGCCCTGCGTCTTGTCCTGTCCTCTGCAGGTGGACCGGTGACCGCGACCAAGGGGCCTCTGCTTCCCTGTCCCCACCGGCCGGGCTTCAACTCCTCTTGGCACCTGGTCCTCCATGGCAACCCCCTGGCCCCGAACCGCTTGCCTGCTCTGAAGGCTGCTTCCTCCTCTTTCAGGAGCGCCTGCCCTCTTTTGCCATCTGCTCTCTTGCTTGGCTCTCAGCGCAGACTCCTAAGACCCTGTGGCCTCCTCGGCCCTCTCTCAGCCTCTGCTGAGCACACACCCTGAAGTCCTGCGCGCACTTCAAGGGTGATGTGTGAATCCACTCTTACATCCATGGGAAGTTAGATGGGAGATGAGAGAACCTGTGACTGCCCAGTCTCCAGGCTACCATGGACCTGGTGACTTGCAGCCCAGAGTGAGTTGGCTGGGGTTGGGTGGGGGGTAGAGGGGTGAGTGTGTGTCTCTGTGTGTGTGTGTGTGTTTGTGTGTGTGTGTGTGTGTGAGAGAGAGAGAGAGAGAGAGAGAGAGAGAGAGAGAGAGGAGAGTCAAGGCCAGAGAGGGATTGAGTGGGAGATGGAGACAGGGATGCCTCCTCACAGGCCAAGAGAGGCACAAGAGAGAAGGAGAGATGGATGAACAGGGACCCACAGAGACATCTGCTGCTCCGATGAGAGTGAAAGGGAGAGACAGGCAGAGAGAGAGATAGACTCAGGGGGACCCTCACGGAGGAAGGCGGTGGGGAAGGAGGTAGAGACACAGGAGGGACCTTGCGGAGGTGGTGCAAAGAGAGAAGGACCCAGGCAGAGACGCTCGATGGACTCTCCCACTCCCAGGATCTGGGTGTCAAGGTTCTGCTTGTGTGGCAGGAACGGGTGAGGGAGCGGGCCCCGCGGGTGGGCCCCGTGTTCTGGGGAAGGCGGGTGTCGCCCCCCCACACACCCCATCCTCCAGGCCGAGGGGTGGGGGGGTCGGTCTGGGTGCACATGGAGGGTCGTGGCCTGGACCTGGCTCGGCTCAGCGGGGTCTCATGGAGTGAGTGTCCTAGCGTCCCTGGGGAGAGCCAGGCCTGTGGGCCTTGTTGCAGGCGCTGGGCGCTGGTCGTCGGGAGGCCAGCCGCAGGCCTGAAGGGACAGCGACCGGCAGCCCAGGGCTGCGCCTGCGCCCTGGCCCGAGGGCCCGGGGGTCACGGCCTGTCTCTCGGGGCCACGCAAGTTAAAAGTGTGTGTGGGAAGGGGGCGCAAAAGCCTACAGCACCCGGTATTCCCAGGCGGTCTCCCATCCAAGTACTAACCAGGCCCGACCCTGCTTAGCTTCCGAGATCAGACGAGATCGGGCGCGTTCAGGGTGGTATGGCCGTAGACGGGGAGGGCCGCCCGGGGGCGCCTCAAGAGCCTGCTCGGGGTTCCACCCTTCAGTCCAGGGGACGGGAGGGGGGTGGAGGGGGGAAATCGGAGGGGGTGGTCGCAGGGGGCCTCCCTCGCCCGCCCCACAACAGCGCAGCCCAACCCAACTCAACTCAAGGCTGGGGGCTCTCACGCTCCGCTCCGACCTGACTCCACCGGGCAGCGGCCCAGGGGTCCTGGGAGACTGGGACTGGCTGAGTCCCGCCTCCAACACCGCCCCTCTCCACCTGGCTCCACCTACCGCGAGCCCCACCAAGCGCCCGCAGGGATCGCCCCGCCCCGCCCCGGCCTGGCGTGGCCTGGCGTGGCCTGGCCTCCTCCGCCGCTCCTCGCCAAGGCCCAGGCCTCCCGCGACCCCAACCCCCCCACGGACCCCCGGCCCCCCACCGCCACGCCCACCCCGCCTTTCGCCAGGCGGAGAAGCCCAGAAGCCCTGGCCGTTTCAGTGTCCCGCGCGCGCGAACCTAGCCTAGCCTAGCCCGGAGCCCAGAGAGCCAGGGGCGGAGAGGCAGGCGGGCACCCCCCTCGGACACCCCAGGGACCCTGACACAGGCCCAGCGCCCCAGGCGGAAATGCAGTCCGACTGGGCAATGGCCAGCCGCCGGCCACACACGTCCCCTGAGCGTGCCTGGCGAGTGGAGCCACGCACAGGGAGGGCAGGAGGGAGGAACACACTCAGGGACTCAGGGAAAACCGGGCAGAGGGTGGCCGGGGGCAGCGGCCCGCTGGCTCCCAGTCAGTCAGTCGCCCGGCCAGGCTCAGAAGTGCGCCGCTGGGGTCGTGCCTCGCCCTGAGTTTCGGGCCCACTCTGCAAAGCCACCGCAGTCACCCCCTTCGGACCCAATGCCAAGGTCGGAGGGCTCTGCGCCTTGTTGGTACCAGTCAACGACCAGCACGTGCACAGCACCGCCCTGAGGAAGGGCATAGACCCCTCTGTCCAGTGTCCAGGAAAGGACCGCCTGTGGAAGAAGCACCCTGATTCAAACCCCTGTGGGAGCTTAGTCGGCGGCCTCACCAGACGGAAAGCCCCCTCCCCTGCAAGCATTGCAGGGGGGAGAGGGGGGAGGGAGGGGAGCGGTGGTTGCGTTGCGGGGACACGCGCCCACCGGGTCGTCAGGCCCTGCGTCTTGTCCTGTCCTCTGCAGGTGGACCGGTGACCGCGACCAAGGGGCCTCTGCTTCCCTGTCCCCACCGGCCGGGCTTCAACTCCTCTTGGCACCTGGTCCTCCATGGCAACCCCCTGGCCCCGAACCGCTTGCCTGCTCTGAAGGCTGCTTCCTCCTCTTTCAGGAGCGCCTGCCCTCTTTTGCCATCTGCTCTCTTGCTTGGCTCTCAGCGCAGACTCCTAAGACCCTGTGGCCTCCTCGGCCCTCTCTCAGCCTCTGCTGAGCACACACCCTGAAGTCCTGCACGCACTTCAAGGGTGATGTGTGAATCCACTCTTACATCCATGGGAAGTTAGATGGGAGATGAGAGAAGCTGTGACTGCCCAGTCTCCAGGCTACCATGGACCTGGTGACTTGCAGCCCAGAGTGAGTTGGCTGGGGTTGGGTGGGGGGTAGAGGGGTGAGTGTGTGTCTCTGTGTGTGTGTGTGTGTTTGTGTGTGTGTGTGTGTGTGTGTGTGAGAGAGAGAGAGAGAGAGAGAGAGAGAGAGAGAGAGAGAGGAGAGTCAAGGCCAGAGAGGGATTGAGTGGGAGATGGAGACAGGGATGCCTCCTCACAGGCCAAGAGACGCACAAGAGAGAAGGAGAGATGGATGAACAGGGACCCACAGAGACATCTGCTGCTCCGATGAGAGTGAAAGGGAGAGACAGGCAGAGAGAGAGATAGACTCAGGGGGACCCTCACGGAGGAAG
Source organism: Marmota flaviventris (assembly GCF_047511675.1). Classification (NCBI taxonomy): domain Eukaryota; kingdom Metazoa; phylum Chordata; class Mammalia; order Rodentia; family Sciuridae; genus Marmota; species Marmota flaviventris. The sequence continues at coordinate 97,860 of NW_027287911.1, forward strand.
GCGGTGGGGAAGGAGGTAGAGACACAGGAGGGACCTTGCGGAGGTGGTGCAAAGAGAGAAGGACCCAGGCAGAGACGCTCCATGGACTCTCCCACTCCCAGGATCTGGGTGTCAAGGTTCTGCTTGTGTGGCAGGAACGGGTGAGGGAGCGGGCCCCGCGGGTGGGCCCCGTGTTCTGGGGAAGGCGGGTGTCGCCCCCCCACACACCCCATCCTCCAGGCCGAGGGGTGGGGGGGTCGGTCTGGGTGCACATGGAGGGTCGTGGCCTGGACCTGGCTCGGCTCAGCGGGGTCTCATGGAGTGAGTGTCCTAGCGTCCCTGGGGAGAGCCAGGCCTGTGGGCCTTGTTGCAGGCGCTGGGCGCTGGTCGTCGGGAGGCCAGCCGCAGGCCTGAAGGGACAGCGACCGGCAGCCCAGGGCTGCGCCTGCGCCCTGGCCCGAGGGCCCGGGGGTCACGGCCTGTCTCTCGGGGCCACGCAAGTTAAAAGTGTGTGTGGGAAGGGGGCGCAAAAGCCTACAGCACCCGGTATTCCCAGGCGGTCTCCCATCCAAGTACTAACCAGGCCCGACCCTGCTTAGCTTCCGAGATCAGACGAGATCGGGCGCGTTCAGGGTGGTATGGCCGTAGACGGGGAGGGCCGCCCGGGGGCGCCTCAAGAGCCTGCTCCGGGTTCCACCCTTCAGTCCAGGGGACGGGAGGGGGGTGGAGGGGGGAAATCGGAGGGGGTGGTCGCAGGGGGCCTCCCTCGCCCGCCCCACAACAGCGCAGCCCAACCCAACTCAACTCAAGGCTGGGGGCTCTCACGCTCCGCTCCGACCTGACTCCACCGGGCAGCGGCCCAGGGGTCCTGGGAGACTGGGACTGGCTGAGTCCCGCCTCCAACACCGCCCCTCTCCACCTGGCTCCACCTACCGCGAGCCCCACCAAGCGCCCGCAGGGATCGCACCGCCCCGCCCCGGCCTGGCGTGGCCTGGCGTGGCCTGGCCTCCACCGCCGCTCCTCGCCAAGGCCCAGGCCTCCCGCGACCCCAACCCCCCCACGGACCCCCGGCCCCCCACCGCCACGCCCACCCCGCCTTTCGCCAGGCGGAGAAGCCCAGAAGCCCTGGCCGTTTCAGTGTCCCGCGCGCGCGAACCTAGCCTAGCCTAGCCCGGAGCCCAGAGAGCCAGGGGCGGAGAGGCAGGCGGGCACCCCCCTCGGACACCCCAGGGACCCTGACACAGGCCCAGCGCCCCAGGCGGAAATGCAGTCCGACTGGGCAATGGCCAGCCGCCGGCCACACACGTCCCCTGAGCGTGCCTGGCGAGTGGAGCCACGCACAGGGAGGGCAGGAGGGAGGAACACACTCAGGGACTCAGGGAAAACCGGGCAGAGGGTGGCCGGGGGCAGCGGCCCGCTGGCTCCCAGTCAGTCAGTCGCCCGGCCAGGCTCAGAAGTGCGCCGCTGGGGTCGTGCCTCGCCCTGAGTTTCGGGCCCACTCTGCAAAGCCACCGCAGTCACCCCCTTCGGACCCAATGCCAAGGTCGGAGGGCTCTGCGCCTTGTTGGTACCAGTCAACGACCAGCACGTGCACAGCACCGCCCTGAGGAAGGGCATAGACCCCTCTGTCCAGTGTCCAGGAAAGGACCGCCTGTGGAAGAAGCACCCTGATTCAAACCCCTGTGGGAGCTTAGTCGGCGGCCTCACCAGACGGAAAGCCCCCTCCCCTGCAAGCATTGCAGGGGGGAGAGGGGGGAGGGAGGGGAGCGGTGGTTGCGTTGCGGGGACACGCGCCCACCGGGTCGTCAGGCCCTGCGTCTTGTCCTGTCCTCTGCAGGTGGACCGGTGACCGCGACCAAGGGGCCTCTGCTTCCCTGTCCCCACCGGCCGGGCTTCAACTCCTCTTGGCACCTGGTCCTCCATGGCAACCCCCTGGCCCCGAACCGCTTGCCTGCTCTGAAGGCTGCTTCCTCCTCTTTCAGGAGCGCCTGCCCTCTTTTGCCATCTGCTCTCTTGCTTGGCTCTCAGCGCAGACTCCTAAGACCCTGTGGCCTCCTCGGCCCTCTCTCAGCCTCTGCTGAGCACACACCCTGAAGTCCTGCGCGCACTTCAAGGGTGATGTGTGAATCCACTCTTACATCCATGGGAAGTTAGATGGGAGATGAGAGAACCTGTGACTGCCCAGTCTCCAGGCTACCATGGACCTGGTGACTTGCAGCCCAGAGTGAGTTGGCTGGGGTTGGGTGGGGGGTAGAGGGGTGAGTGTGTGTCTCTGTGTGTGTGTGTGTGTTTGTGTGTGTGTGTGTGTGTGTGTGTGTGTGAGAGAGAGAGAGAGAGAGAGAGAGAGAGAGAGAGAGAGGAGAGTCAAGGCCAGAGAGGGATTGAGTGGGAGATGGAGACAGGGATGCCTCCTCACAGGCCAAGAGAGGCACAAGAGAGAAGGAGAGATGGATGAACAGGGACCCACAGAGACATCTGCTGCTCCGATGAGAGTGAAAGGGAGAGACAGGCAGAGAGAGAGATAGACTCAGGGGGACCCTCACGGAGGAAGGCGGTGGGGAAGGAGGTAGAGACACAGGAGGGACCTTGCGGAGGTGGTGCAAAGAGAGAAGGACCCAGGCAGAGACGCTCCATGGACTCTCCCACTCCCAGGATCTGGGTGTCAAGGTTCTGCTTGTGTGGCAGGAACGGGTGAGGGAGCGGGCCCCGCGGGTGGGCCCCGTGTTCTGGGGAAGGCGGGTGTCGCCCCCCCACACACCCCATCCTCCAGGCCGAGGGGTGGGGGGGTCGGTCTGGGTGCACATGGAGGGTCGTGGCCTGGACCTGGCTCGGCTCAGCGGGGTCTCATGGAGTGAGTGTCCTAGCGTCCCTGGGGAGAGCCAGGCCTGTGGGCCTTGTTGCAGGCGCTGGGCGCTGGTCGTCGGGAGGCCAGCCGCAGGCCTGAAGGGACAGCGACCGGCAGCCCAGGGCTGCGCCTGCGCCCTGGCCCGAGGGCCCGGGGGTCACGGCCTGTCTCTCGGGGCCACGCAAGTTAAAAGTGTGTGTGGGAAGGGGGCGCAAAAGCCTACAGCACCCGGTATTTCCAGGCGGTCTCCCATCCAAGTACTAACCAGGCCCGACCCTGCTTAGCTTCCGAGATCAGACGAGATCGGGCGCGTTCAGGGTGGTATGGCCGTAGACGGGGAGGGCCGCCCGGGGGCGCCTCAAGAGCCTGCTCCGGGTTCCACCCTTCAGTCCAGGGGACGGGAGGGGGGTGGAGGGGGGAAATCGGAGGGGGTGGTCGCAGGGGGCCTCCCTCGCCCGCCCCACAACAGCGCAGCCCAACCCAACTCAACTCAAGGCTGGGGGCTCTCACGCTCCGCTCCGACCTGACTCCACCGGGCAGCGGCCCAGGGGTCCTGGGAGACTGGGACTGGCTGAGTCCCGCCTCCAACACCGCCCCTCTCCACCTGGCTCCACCTACCGCGAGCCCCACCAAGCGCCCGCAGGGATCGCACCGCCCCGCCCCGGCCTGGCGTGGCCTGGCGTGGCCTGGCCTCCACCGCCGCTCCTCGCCAAGGCCCAGGCCTCCCGCGACCCCAACCCCCCCACGGACCCCCGGCCCCCCACCGCCACGCCCACCCCGCCTTTCGCCAGGCGGAGAAGCCCAGAAGCCCTGGCCGTTTCAGTGTCCCGCGCGCGCGAACCTAGCCTAGCCTAGCCCGGAGCCCAGAGAGCCAGGGGCGGAGAGGCAGGCGGGCACCCCCCTCGGACACCCCAGGGACCCTGACACAGGCCCAGCGCCCCAGGCGGAAATGCAGTCCGACTGGGCAATGGCCAGCCGCCGGCCACACACGTCCCCTGAGCGTGCCTGGCGAGTGGAGCCACGCACAGGGAGGGCAGGAGGGAGGAACACACTCAGGGACTCAGGGAAAACCGGGCAGAGGGTGGCCGGGGGCAGCGGCCCGCTGGCTCCCAGTCAGTCAGTCGCCCGGCCAGGCTCAGAAGTGCGCCGCTGGGGTCGTGCCTCGCCCTGAGTTTCGGGCCCACTCTGCAAAGCCACCGCAGTCACCCCCTTCGGACCCAATGCCAAGGTCGGAGGGCTCTGCGCCTTGTTGGTACCAGTCAACGACCAGCACGTGCACAGCACCGCCCTGAGGAAGGGCATAGACCCCTCTGTCCAGTGTCCAGGAAAGGACCGCCTGTGGAAGAAGCACCCTGATTCAAACCCCTGTGGGAGCTTAGTCGGCGGCCTCACCAGAAGGAAAGCCCCCTCCCCTGCAAGCATTGCAGGGGGGAGAGGGGGGAGGGAGGGGAGCGGTGGTTGCGTTGCGGGGACACGCGCCCACCGGGTCGTCAGGCCCTGCGTCTTGTCCTGTCCTCTGCAGGTGGACCGGTGACCGCGACCAAGGGGCCTCTGCTTCCCTGTCCCCACCGGCCGGGCTTCAACTCCTCTTGGCACCTGGTCCTCCATGGCAACCCCCTGGCCCCGAACCGCTTGCCTGCTCTGAAGGCTGCTTCCTCCTCTTTCAGGAGCGCCTGCCCTCTTTTGCCATCTGCTCTCTTGCTTGGCTCTCAGCGCAGACTCCTAAGACCCTGTGGCCTCCTCGGCCCTCTCACAGCCTCTGCTGAGCACACACCCTGAAGTCCTGCGCGCACTTCAAGGGTGATGTGTGAATCCACTCTTACATCCATGGGAAGTTAGATGGGAGATGAGAGAACCTGTGACTGCCCAGTCTCCAGGCTACCATGGACCTGGTGACTTGCAGCCCAGAGTGAGTTGGCTGGGGTTGGGTGGGGGGTAGAGGGGTGAGTGTGTGTCTCTGTGTGTGTGTGTGTGTTTGTGTGTGTGTGTGTGTGTGTGTGTGTGAGAGAGAGAGAGAGAGAGAGAGAGAGAGAGAGAGGAGAGTCAAGGCCAGAGAGGGATTGAGTGGGAGATGGAGACAGGGATGCCTCCTCACAGGCCAAGAGACGCACAAGAGAGAAGGAGAGATGGATGAACAGGGACCCACAGAGACATCTGCTGCTCCGATGAGAGTGAAAGGGAGAGACAGGCAGAGAGAGAGATAGACTCAGGGGGACCCTCACGGAGGAAGGCGGTGGGGAAGGAGGTAGAGACACAGGAGGGACCTTGCGGAGGTGGTGCAAAGAGAGAAGGACCCAGGCAGAGACGCTCGATGGACTCTCCCACTCCCAGGATCTGGGTGTCAAGGTTCTGCTTGTGTGGCAGGAACGGGTGAGGGAGCGGGCCCCGCGGGTGGGCCCCGTGTTCTGGGGAAGGCGGGTGTCGCCCCCCCACACACCCCATCCTCCAGGCCGAGGGGTGGGGGGGTCGGTCTGGGTGCACATGGAGGGTCGTGGCCTGGACCTGGCTCGGCTCAGTGGGGTCTCATGGAGTGAGTGTCCTAGCGTCCCTGGGGAGAGCCAGGCCTGTGGGCCTTGTTGCAGGCGCTGGGCGCTGGTCGTCGGGAGGCCAGCCGCAGGCCTGAAGGGACAGCGACCGGCAGCCCAGGGCTGCGCCTGCGCCCTGGCCCGAGGGCCCGGGGGTCACGGCCTGTCTCTCGGGGCCACGCAAGTTAAAAGTGTGTGTGGGAAGGGGGCGCAAAAGCCTACAGCACCCGGTATTCCCAGGCGGTCTCCCATCCAAGTACTAACCAGGCCCGACCCTGCTTAGCTTCCGAGATCAGACGAGATCGGGCGCGTTCAGGGTGGTATGGCCGTAGACGGGGAGGGCCGCCCGGGGGCGCCTCAAGAGCCTGCTCCGGGTTCCACCCTTCAGTCCAGGGGACGGGAGGGGGGTGGAGGGGGGAAATCGGAGGGGGTGGTCGCAGGGGGCCTCCCTCGCCCGCCCCACAACAGCGCAGCCCAACCCAACTCAACTCAAGGCTGGGGGCTCTCACGCTCCGCTCCGACCTGACTCCACCGGGCAGCGGCCCAGGGGTCCTGGGAGACTGGGACTGGCTGAGTCCCGCCTCCAACACCGCCCCTCTCCACCTGGCTCCACCTACCGCGAGCCCCACCAAGCGCCCGCAGGGATCGCACCGCCCCGCCCCGGCCTGGCGTGGCCTGGCGTGGCCTGGCCTCCACCGCCGCTCCTCGCCAAGGCCCAGGCCTCCCGCGACCCCAACCCCCCCACGGACCCCCGGCCCCCCACCGCCACGCCCACCCCGCCTTTCGCCAGGCGGAGAAGCCCAGAAGCCCTGGCCGTTTCAGTGTCCCGCGCGCGCGAACCTAGCCTAGCCTAGCCCGGAGCCCAGAGAGCCAGGGGCGGAGAGGCAGGCGGGCACCCCCCTCGGACACCCCAGGGACCCTGACACAGGCCCAGCGCCCCAGGCGGAAATGCAGTCCGACTGGGCAATGGCCAGCCGCCGGCCACACACGTCCCCTGAGCGTGCCTGGCGAGTGGAGCCACGCACAGGGAGGGCAGGAGGGAGGAACACACTCAGGGACTCAGGGAAAACCGGGCAGAGGGTGGCCGGGGGCAGCGGCCCGCTGGCTCCCAGTCAGTCAGTCGCCCGGCCAGGCTCAGAAGTGCGCCGCTGGGGTCGTGCCTCGCCCTGAGTTTCGGGCCCACTCTGCAAAGCCACCGCAGTCACCCCCTTCGGACCCAATGCCAAGGTCGGAGGGCTCTGCGCCTTGTTGGTACCAGTCAACGACCAGCACGTGCACAGCACCGCCCTGAGGAAGGGCATAGACCCCTCTGTCCAGTGTCCAGGAAAGGACCGCCTGTGGAAGAAGCACCCTGATTCAAACCCCTGTGGGAGCTTAGTCGGCGGCCTCACCAGACGGAAAGCCCCCTCCCCTGCAAGCATTGCAGGGGGGAGAGGGGGGAGGGAGGGGAGCGGTGGTTGCGTTGCGGGGACACGCGCCCACCGGGTCGTCAGGCCCTGCGTCTTGTCCTGTCCTCTGCAGGTGGACCGGTGACCGCGACCAAGGGGCCTCTGCTTCCCTGTCCCCACCGGCCGGGCTTCAACTCCTCTTGGCACCTGGTCCTCCATGGCAACCCCCTGGCCCCGAACCGCTTGCCTGCTCTGAAGGCTGCTTCCTCCTCTTTCAGGAGCGCCTGCCCTCTTTTGCCATCTGCTCTCTTGCTTGGCTCTCAGCGCAGACTCCTAAGACCCTGTGGCCTCCTCGGCCCTCTCTCAGCCTCTGCTGAGCACACACCCTGAAGTCCTGCGCGCACTTCAAGGGTGATGTGTGAATCCACTCTTACATCCATGGGAAGTTAGATGGGAGATGAGAGAACCTGTGACTGCCCAGTCTCCAGGCTACCATGGACCTGGTGACTTGCAGCCCAGAGTGAGTTGGCTGGGGTTGGGTGGGGGGTAGAGGGGTGAGTGTGTGTCTCTGTGTGTGTGTGTGTGTTTGTGTGTGTGTGTGTGTGTGTGTGTAGAGAGAGAGAGAGAGAGAGAGAGAGAGAGAGAGAGAGGAGAGTCAAGGCCAGAGAGGGATTGAGTGGGAGATGGAGACAGGGATGCCTCCTCACAGGCCAAGAGACGCACAAGAGAGAAGGAGAGATGGATGAACAGGGACCCACAGAGACATCTGCTGCTCCGATGAGAGTGAAAAGGAGAGACAGGCAGAGAGAGAGATAGACTCAGGGGGACCCTCACGGAGGAAGGCGGTGGGGAAGGAGGTAGAGACACAGGAGGGACCTTGCGGAGGTGGTGCAAAGAGAGAAGGACCCAGGCAGAGACGCTCGATGGACTCTCCCACTCCCAGGATCTGGGTGTCAAGGTTCTGCTTGTGTGGCAGGAACGGGTGAGGGAGCGGGCCCCGCGGGTGGGCCCCGTGTTCTGGGGAAGGCGGGTGTCGCCCCCCCACACACCCCATCCTCCAGGCCGAGGGGTGGGGGGGTCGGTCTGAGTGCACATGGAGGGTCGTGGCCTGGACCTGGCTCGGCTCAGCGGGGTCTCATGGAGTGAGTGTCCTAGCGTCCCTGGGGAGAGCCAGGCCTGTGGGCCTTGTTGCAGGCGCTGGGCGCTGGTCGTCGGGAGGCCAGCCGCAGGCCTGAAGGGACAGCGACCGGCAGCCCAGGGCTGCGCCTGCGCCCTGGTCCGAGGGCCCGGGGGTCACGGCCTGTCTCTCGGGGCCACACAAGTTAAAAGTGTGTGTGGGAAGGGGGCGCAAAAGCCTACAGCACCCGGTATTCCCAGGCGGTCTCCCATCCAAGTACTAACCAGGCCCGACCCTGCTTAGCTTCCGAGATCAGACGAGATCGGGCGCGTTCAGGGTGGTATGGCCGTAGACGGGGAGGGCCGCCCGGGGGCGCCTCAAGAGCCTGCTCCGGGTTCCACCCTTCAGTCCAGGGGACGGGAGGGGGGTGGAGGGGGGAAATCGGAGGGGGTGGTCGCAGGGGGCCTCCCTCGCCCGCCCCACAACAGCGCAGCCCAACCCAACTCAACTCAAGGCTGGGGGCTCTCACGCTCCGCTCCGACCTGACTCCACCGGGCAGCGGCCCAGGGGTCCTGGGAGACTGGGACTGGCTGAGTCCCGCCTCCAACACCGCCCCTCTCCACCTGGCTCCACCTACCGCGAGCCCCACCAAGCGCCCGCAGGGATCGCACCGCCCCGCCCCGGCCTGGCGTGGCCTGGCGTGGCCTGGCCTCCACCGCCGCTCCTCGCCAAGGCCCAGGCCTCCCGCGACCCCAACCCCCCCCACGGACCCCCGGCCCCCCACCGCCACGCCCACCCCGCCTTTCGCCAGGCGGAGAAGCCCAGAAGCCCTGGCCGTTTCAGTGTCCCGCGCGCGCGAACCTAGCCTAGCCTAGCCCGGAGCCCAGAGAGCCAGGGGCGGAGAGGCAGGCGGGCACCCCCCTCGGACACCCCAGGGACCCTGACACAGGCCCAGCGCCCCAGGCGGAAATGCAGTCCGACTGGGCAATGGCCAGCCGCCGGCCACACACGTCCCCTGAGCGTGCCTGGCGAGTGGAGCCACGCACAGGGAGGGCAGGAGGGAGGAACACACTCAGGGACTCAGGGAAAACCGGGCAGAGGGTGGCCGGGGGCAGCGGCCCGCTGGCTCCCAGTCAGTCAGTCGCCCGGCCAGGCTCAGAAGTGCGCCGCTGGGGTCGTGCCTCGCCCTGAGTTTCGGGCCCACTCTGCAAAGCCACCGCAGTCACCCCCTTCGGACCCAATGCCAAGGTCGGAGGGCTCTGCGCCTTGTTGGTACCAGTCAACGACCAGCACGTGCACAGCACCGCCCTGAGGAAGGGCATAGACCCCTCTGTCCAGTGTCCAGGAAAGGACCGCCTGTGGAAGAAGCACCCTGATTCAAACCCCTGTGGGAGCTTAGTCGGCGGCCTCACCAGACGGAAAGCCCCCTCCCCTGCAAGCATTGCAGGGGGGAGAGGGGGGAGGGAGGGGAGCGGTGGTTGCGTTGCGGGGACACGCGCCCACCGGGTCGTCAGGCCCTGCGTCTTGTCCTGTCCTCTGCAGGTGGACCGGTGACCGCGACCAAGGGGCCTCTGCTTCCCTGTCCCCACCGGCCGGGCTTCAACTCCTCTTGGCACCTGGTCCTCCATGGCAACCCCCTGGCCCCGAACCGCTTGCCTGCTCTGAAGGCTGCTTCCTCCTCTTTCAGGAGCGCCTGCCCTCTTTTGCCATCTGCTCTCTTGCTTGGCTCTCAGCGCAGACTCCTAAGACCCTGTGGCCTCCTCGGCCCTCTCTCAGCCTCTGCTGAGCACACACCCTGAAGTCCTGCGCGCACTTCAAGGGTGATGTGTGAATCCACTCTTACATCCATGGGAAGTTAGATGGGAGATGAGAGAACCTGTGACTGCCCAGTCTCCAGGCTACCATGGACCTGGTGACTTGCAGCCCAGAGTGAGTTGGCTGGGGTTGGGTGGGGGGTAGAGGGGTAAGTGTGTGTCTCTCTCTGTGTGTGTGTGTGTGTGTGTGTGTGTGAGAGAGAGAGAGAGAGAGAGAGGAGAGTCAAGGCCAGAGAGGGATTGAGTGGGAGATGGAGACAGGGATGCCTCCTCACAGGCCAAGAGAGGCACAAGAGAGAAGGAGAGATGGATGAACAGGGACCCACAGAGACATCTGCTGCTCCGATGAGAGTGAAAGGGAGAGACAGGCAGAGAGAGAGATAGACTCAGGGGGACCCTCACGGAGGAAGGCGGTGGGGAAGGAGGTAGAGACACAGGAGGGACCTTGCGGAGGTGGTGCAAAGAGAGAAGGACCCAGGCAGAGACGCTCGATGGACTCTCCCACTCCCAGGATCTGGGTGTCAAGGTTCTGCTTGTGTGGCAGGAACGGGTGAGGGAGCGGGCCCCGCGGGTGGGCCCCGTGTTCTGGGGAAGGCGGGTGTCGCCCCCCCACACACCCCATCCTCCAGGCCGAGGGGTGGGGGGGTCGGTCTGGGTGCACATGGAGGGTCGTGGCCTGGACCTGGCTCGGCTCAGCGGGGTCTCATGGAGTGAGTGTCCTAGCGTCCCTGGGGAGAGCCAGGCCTGTGGGCCTTGTTGCAGGCGCTGGGCGCTGGTCGTCGGGAGGCCAGCCGCAGGCCTGAAGGGACAGCGACCGGCAGCCCAGGGCTGCGCCTGCGCCCTGGCCCGAGGGCCCGGGGGTCACGGCCTGTCTCTCGGGGCCACGCAAGTTAAAAGTGTGTGTGGGAAGGGGGCGCAAAAGCCTACAGCACCCGGTATTCCCAGGCGGTCTCCCATCCAAGTACTAACCAGGCCCGACCCTGCTTAGCTTCCGAGATCAGACGAGATCGGGCGCGTTCAGGGTGGTATGGCCGTAGACGGGGAGGGCCGCCCGGGGGCGCCTCAAGAGCCTGCTCCGGGTTCCACCCTTCAGTCCAGGGGACGGGAGGGGGGTGGAGGGGGGAAATCGGAGGGGGTGGTCGCAGGGGGCCTCCCTCGCCCGCCCCACAACAGCGCAGCCCAACCCAACTCAACTCAAGGCTGGGGGCTCTCACGCTCCGCTCCGACCTGACTCCACCGGGCAGCGGCCCAGGGGTCCTGGGAGACTGGGACTGGCTGAGTCCCGCCTCCAACACCGCCCCTCTCCACCTGGCTCCACCTACCGCGAGGCCCACCAAGCGCCCGCAGGGATCGCACCGCCCCGCCCCGGCCTGGCGTGGCCTGGCGTGGCCTGGCCTCCACCGCCGCTCCTCGCCAAGGCCCAGGCCTCCCGCGACCCCAACCCCCCCACGGACCCCCGGCCCCCCACCGCCACGCCCACCCCGCCTTTCGCCAGGCGGAGAAGCCCAGAAGCCCTGGCCGTTTCAGTGTCCCGCGCGCGCGAACCTAGCCTAGCCTAGCCCGGAGCCCAGAGAGCCAGGGGCGGAGAGGCAGGCGGGCACCCCCCTCGGACACCCCAGGGACCCTGACACAGGCCCAGCGCCCCAGGCGGAAATGCAGTCCGACTGGGCAATGGCCAGCCGCCGGCCACACACGTCCCCTGAGCGTGCCTGGCGAGTGGAGCCACGCACAGGGAGGGCAGGAGGGAGGAACACACTCAGGGACTCAGGGAAAACCGGGCAGAGGGTGGCCGGGGGCAGCGGCCCGCTGGCTCCCAGTCAGTCAGTCGCCCGGCCAGGCTCAGAAGTGCGCCGCTGGGGTCGTGCCTCGCCCTGAGTTTCGGGCCCACTCTGCAAAGCCACCGCAGTCACCCCCTTCGGACCCAATGCCAAGGTCGGAGGGCTCTGCGCCTTGTTGGTACCAGTCAACGACCAGCACGTGCACAGCACCGCCCTGAGGAAGGGCATAGACCCCTCTGTCCAGTGTCCAGGAAAGGACCGCCTGTGGAAGAAGCACCCTGATTCAAACCCCTGTGGGAGCTTAGTCGGCGGCCTCACCAGAAGGAAAGCCCCCTCCCCTGCAAGCATTGCAGGGGGGAGAGGGGGGAGGGAGGGGAGCGGTGGTTGCGTTGCGGGGACACGCGCCCACCGGGTCGTCAGGCCCTGCGTCTTGTCCTGTCCTCTGCAGGTGGACCGGTGACCGCGACCAAGGGGCCTCTGCTTCCCTGTCCCCACCGGCCGGGCTTCAACTCCTCTTGGCACCTGGTCCTCCATGGCAACCCCCTGGCCCCGAACCGCTTGCCTGCTCTGAAGGCTGCTTCCTCCTCTTTCAGGAGCGCCTGCCCTCTTTTGCCATCTGCTCTCTTGCTTGGCTCTCAGCGCAGACTCCTAAGACCCTGTGGCCTCCTCGGCCCTCTCTCAGCCTCTGCTGAGCACACACCCTGAAGTCCTGCGCGCACTTCAAGGGTGATGTGTGAATCCACTCTTACATCCATGGGAAGTTAGATGGGAGATGAGAGAACCTGTGACTGCCCAGTCTCCAGGCTACCATGGACCTGGTGACTTGCAGCCCAGAGTGAGTTGGCTGGGGTTGGGTGGGGGGTAGAGGGGTGAGTGTGTGTCTCTGTGTGTGTGTGTGTGTTTGTGTGTGTGTGTGTGTGTGTGTGAGAGAGAGAGAGAGAGAGAGAGAGAGAGAGAGAGAGAGAGGAGAGTCAAGGCCAGAGAGGGATTGAGTGGGAGATGGAGACAGGGATGCCTCCTCACAGGCCAAGAGAGGCACAAGAGAGAAGGAGAGATGGATGAACAGGGACCCACAGAGACATCTGCTGCTCCGATGAGAGTGAAAGGGAGAGACAGGCAGAGAGAGAGATAGACTCAGGGGGACCCTCACGGAGGAAGGCGGTGGGGAAGGAGGTAGAGACACAGGAGGGACCTTGCGGAGGTGGTGCAAAGAGAGAAGGACCCAGGCAGAGACGCTCGATGGACTCTCCCACTCCCAGGATCTGGGTGTCAAGGTTCTGCTTGTGTGGCAGGAACGGGTGAGGGAGCGGGCCCCGCGGGTGGGCCCCGTGTTCTGGGGAAGGCGGGTGTCGCCCCCCCACACACCCCATCCTCCAGGCCGAGGGGTGGGGGGGTCGGTCTGGGTGCACATGGAGGGTCGTGGCCTGGACCTGGCTCGGCTCAGCGGGGTCTCATGGAGTGAGTGTCCTAGCGTCCCTGGGGAGAGCCAGGCCTGTGGGCCTTGTTGCAGGCGCTGGGCGCTGGTCGTCGGGAGGCCAGCCGCAGGCCTGAAGGGACAGCGACCGGCAGCCCAGGGCTGCGCCTGCGCCCTGGCCCGAGGGCCCGGGGGTCACGGCCTGTCTCTCGGGGCCACGCAAGTTAAAAGTGTGTGTGGGAAGGGGGCGCAAAAGCCTACAGCACCCGGTATTCCCAGGCGGTCTCCCATCCAAGTACTAACCAGGCCCGACCCTGCTTAGCTTCCGAGATCAGACGAGATCGGGCGCGTTCAGGGTGGTATGGCCGTAGACGGGGAGGGCCGCCCGGGGGCGCCTCAAGAGCCTGCTCCGGGTTCCACCATTCAGTCCAGGGGACGGGAGGGGGGTGGAGGGGGGAAATCGGAGGGGGTGGTCGCAGGGGGCCTCCCTCGCCCGCCCCACAACAGCGCAGCCCAACCCAACTCAACTCAAGGCTGGGGGCTCTCACGCTCCGCTCCGACCTGACTCCACCGGGCAGCGGCCCAGGGGTCCTGGGAGACTGGGACTGGCTGAGTCCCGCCTCCAACACCGCCCCTCTCCACCTGACTCCACCTACCGCGAGCCCCACCAAGCGCCCGCAGGGATCGCCCCGCCCCGCCCCGGCCTGGCGTGGCCTGGCGTGGCCTGGCCTCCTCCGCCGCTCCTCGCCAAGGCCCAGGCCTCCCGCGACCCCAACCCCCCCACGGACCCCCGGCCCCCCACCGCCACGCCCACCCCGCCTTTCGCCAGGCGGAGAAGCCCAGAAGCCCTGGCCGTTTCAGTGTCCCGCGCGCGCGAACCTAGCCTAGCCTAGCCCGGAGCCCAGAGAGCCAGGGGCGGAGAGGCAGGCGGGCACCCCCCTCGGACACCCCAGGGACCCTGACACAGGCCCAGCGCCCCAGGCGGAAATGCAGTCCGACTGGGCAATGGCCAGCCGCCGGCCACACACGTCCCCTGAGCGTGCCTGGCGAGTGGAGCCACGCACAGGGAGGGCAGGAGGGAGGAACACACTCAGGGACTCAGGGAAAACCGGGCAGAGGGTGGCCGGGGGCAGCGGCCCGCTGGCTCCCAGTCAGTCAGTCGCCCGGCCAGGCTCAGAAGTGCGCCGCTGGGGTCGTGCCTCGCCCTGAGTTTCGGGCCCACTCTGCAAAGCCACCGCAGTCACCCCCTTCGGACCCAATGCCAAGGTCGGAGGGCTCTGCGCCTTGTTGGTACCAGTCAACGACCAGCACGTGCACAGCACCGCCCTGAGGAAGGGCATAGACCCCTCTGTCCAGTGTCCAGGAAAGGACCGCCTGTGGAAGAAGCACCCTGATTCAAACCCCTGTGGGAGCTTAGTCGGCGGCCTCACCAGACGGAAAGCCCCCTCCCCTGCAAGCATTGCAGGGGGGAGAGGGGGGAGGGAGGGGAGCGGTGGTTGCGTTGCGGGGACACGCGCCCACCGGGTCGTCAGGCCCTGCGTCTTGTCCTGTCCTCTGCAGGTGGACCGGTGACCGCGACCAAGGGGCCTCTGCTTCCCTGTCCCCACCGGCCGGGCTTCAACTCCTCTTGGCACCTGGTCCTCCATGGCAACCCCCTGGCCCCGAACCGCTTGCCTGCTCTGAAGGCTGCTTCCTCCTCTTTCAGGAGCGCCTGCCCTCTTTTGCCATCTGCTCTCTTGCTTGGCTCTCAGCGCAGACTCCTAAGACCCTGTGGCCTCCTCGGCCCTCTCTCAGCCTCTGCTGAGCACACACCCTGAAGTCCTGCGCGCACTTCAAGGGTGATGTGTGAATCCACTCTTACATCCATGGGAAGTTAGATGGGAGATGAGAGAACCTGTGACTGCCCAGTCTCCAGGCTACCATGGACCTGGTGACTTGCAGCCCAGAGTGAGTTGGCTGGGGTTGGGTGGGGGGTAGAGGGGTGAGTGTGTGTCTCTGTGTGTGTGTGTGTGTTTGTGTGTGTGTGTGTGTGTGTGTGAGAGAGAGAGAGAGAGAGAGAGAGAGAGAGAGAGAGAGGAGAGTCAAGGCCAGAGAGGGATTGAGTGGGAGATGGAGACAGGGATGCCTCCTCACAGGCCAAGAGAGGCACAAGAGAGAAGGAGAGATGGATGAACAGGGACCCACAGAGACATCTGCTGCTCCGATGAGAGTGAAAGGGAGAGACAGGCAGAGAGAGAGATAGACTCAGGGGGACCCTCACGGAGGAAGGCGGTGGGGAAGGAGGTAGAGACACAGGAGGGACCTTGCGGAGGTGGTGCAAAGAGAGAAGGACCCAGGCAGAGACGCTCGATGGACTCTCCCACTCCCAGGATGTGGGTGTCAAGGTTCTGCTTGTGTGGCAGGAACGGGTGAGGGAGCGGGCCCCGCGGGTGGGCCCCGTGTTCTGGGGAAGGCGGGTGTCGCCCCCCCACACACCCCATCCTCCAGGCCGAGGGGTGGGGGGGTCGGTCTGGGTGCACATGGAGGGTCGTGGCCTGGACCTGGCTCGGCTCAGCGGGGTCTCATGGAGTGAGTGTCCTAGCGTCCCTGGGGAGAGCCAGGCCTGTGGGCCTTGTTGCAGGCGCTGGGCGCTGGTCGTCGGGAGGCCAGCCGCAGGCCTGAAGGGACAGCGACCGGCAGCCCAGGGCTGCGCCTGCGCCCTGGCCCGAGGGCCCGGGGGTCACGGCCTGTCTCTCGGGGCCACGCAAGTTAAAAGTGTGTGTGGGAAGGGGGCGCAAAAGCCTACAGCACCCGGTATTCCCAGGCGGTCTCCCATCCAAGTACTAACCAGGCCCGACCCTGCTTAGCTTCCGAGATCAGACGAGATCGGGCGCGTTCAGGGTGGTATGGCCGTAGACGGGGAGGGCCGCCCGGGGGCGCCTCAAGAGCCTGCTCCGGGTTCCACCATTCAGTCCAGGGGACGGGAGGGGGGTGGAGGGGGGAAATCGGAGGGGGTGGTCGCAGGGGGCCTCCCTCGCCCGCCCCACAACAGCGCAGCCCAACCCAACTCAACTCAAGGCTGGGGGCTCTCACGCTCCGCTCCGACCTGACTCCACCGGGCAGCGGCCCAGGGGTCCTGGGAGACTGGGACTGGCTGAGTCCCGCCTCCAACACCGCCCCTCTCCACCTGACTCCACCTACCGCGAGCCCCACCAAGCGCCCGCAGGGATCGCCCCGCCCCGCCCCGGCCTGGCGTGGCCTGGCGTGGCCTGGCCTCCTCCGCCGCTCCTCGCCAAGGCCCAGGCCTCCCGCGACCCCAACCCCCCCACGGACCCCCGGCCCCCCACCGCCACGCCCACCCCGCCTTTCGCCAGGCGGAGAAGCCCAGAAGCCCTGGCCGTTTCAGTGTCCCGCGCGCGCGAACCTAGCCTAGCCTAGCCCGGAGCCCAGAGAGCCAGGGGCGGAGAGGCAGGCGGGCACCCCCCTCGGACACCCCAGGGACCCTGACACAGGCCCAGCGCCCCAGGCGGAAATGCAGTCCGACTGGGCAATGGCCAGCCGCCGGCCACACACGTCCCCTGAGCGTGCCTGGCGAGTGGAGCCACGCACAGGGAGGGCAGGAGGGAGGAACACACTCAGGGACTCAGGGAAAACCGGGCAGAGGGTGGCCGGGGGCAGCGGCCCGCTGGCTCCCAGTCAGTCAGTCGCCCGGCCAGGCTCAGAAGTGCGCCGCTGGGGTCGTGCCTCGCCCTGAGTTTCGGGCCCACTCTGCAAAGCCACCGCAGTCACCCCCTTCGGACCCAATGCCAAGGTCGGAGGGCTCTGCGCCTTGTTGGTACCAGTCAACGACCAGCACGTGCACAGCACCGCCCTGAGGAAGGGCATAGACCCCTCTGTCCAGTGTCCAGGAAAGGACCGCCTGTGGAAGAAGCACCCTGATTCAAACCCCTGTGGGAGCTTAGTCGGCGGCCTCACCAGACGGAAAGCCCCCTCCCCTGCAAGCATTGCAGGGGGGAGAGGGGGGAGGGAGGGGAGCGGTGGTTGCGTTGCGGGGACACGCGCCCACCGGGTCGTCAGGCCCTGCGTCTTGTCCTGTCCTCTGCAGGTGGACCGGTGACCGCGACCAAGGGGCCTCTGCTTCCCTGTCCCCACCGGCCGGGCTTCAACTCCTCTTGGCACCTGGTCCTCCATGGCAACCCCCTGGCCCCGAACCGCTTGCCTGCTCTGAAGGCTGCTTCCTCCTCTTTCAGGAGCGCCTGCCCTCTTTTGCCATCTGCTCTCTTGCTTGGCTCTCAGCGCAGACTCCTAAGACCCTGTGGCCTCCTCGGCCCTCTCTCAGCCTCTGCTGAGCACACACCCTGAAGTCCTGCGCGCACTTCAAGGGTGATGTGTGAATCCACTCTTACATCCATGGGAAGTTAGATGGGAGATGAGAGAACCTGTGACTGCCCAGTCTCCAGGCTACCATGGACCTGGTGACTTGCAGCCCAGAGTGAGTTGGCTGGGGTTGGGTGGGGGGTAGAGGGGTGAGTGTGTGTCTCTGTGTGTGTGTGTGTGTGTGTGTGTGTGTGAGAGAGAGAGAGAGAGAGAGAGAGAGAGAGAGAGGAGAGTCAAGGCCAGAGAGGGATTGAGTGGGAGATGGAGACAGGGATGCCTCCTCACAGGCCAAGAGAGGCACAAGAGAGAAGGAGAGATGGATGAACAGGGACCCACAGAGACATCTGCTGCTCCGATGAGAGTGAAAAGGAGAGACAGGCAGAGAGAGAGATAGACTCAGGGGGACCCTCACGGAGGAAGGCGGTGGGGAAGGAGGTAGAGACACAGGAGGGACCTTGCGGAGGTGGTGCAAAGAGAGAAGGACCCAGGCAGAGACGCTCGATGGACTCTCCCACTCCCAGGATCTGGGTGTCAAGGTTCTGCTTGTGTGGCAGGAACGGGTGAGGGAGCGGGCCCCGCGGGTGGGCCCCGTGTTCTGGGGAAGGCGGGTGTCGCCCCCCCACACACCCCATCCTCCAGGCCGAGGGGTGGGGGGGTCGGTCTGGGTGCACATGGAGGGTCGTGGCCTGGACCTGGCTCGGCTCAGCGGGGTCTCATGGAGTGAGTGTCCTAGCGTCCCTGGGGAGAGCCAGGCCTGTGGGCCTTGTTGCAGGCGCTGGGCGCTGGTCGTCGGGAGGCCAGCCGCAGGCCTGAAGGGACAGCGACCGGCAGCCCAGGGCTGCGCCTGCGCCCTGGCCCGAGGGCCCGGGGGTCACGGCCTGTCTCTCGGGGCCACGCAAGTTAAAAGTGTGTGTGGGAAGGGGGCGCAAAAGCCTACAGCACCCGGTATTCCCAGGCGGTCTCCCATCCAAGTACTAACCAGGCCCGACCCTGCTTAGCTTCCGAGATCAGACGAGATCCGGCGCGTTCAGGGTGGTATGGCCGTAGACGGGGAGGGCCGCCCGGGGGCGCCTCAAGAGCCTGCTCCGGGTTCCACCATTCAGTCCAGGGGACGGGAGGGGGGTGGAGGGGGGAAATCGGAGGGGGTGGTCGCAGGGGGCCTCCCTCGCCCGCCCCACAACAGCGCAGCCCAACCCAACTCAACTCAAGGCTGGGGGCTCTCACGCTCCGCTCCGACCTGACTCCACCGGGCAGCGGCCCAGGGGTCCTGGGAGACTGGGACTGGCTGAGTCCCGCCTCCAACACCGCCCCTCTCCACCTGGCTCCACCTACCGCGAGCCCCACCAAGCGCCCGCAGGGATCGCACCGCCGCGCCCCGGCCTGGCGTGGCCTGGCGTGGCCTGGCCTCCACCGCCGCTCCTCGCCAAGGCCCAGGCCTCCCGCGACCCCAACCCCCCCACGGACCCCCGGCCCCCCACCGCCACGCCCACCCCGCCTTTCGCCAGGCGGAGAAGCCCAGAAGCCCTGGCCGTTTCAGTGTCCCGCGCGCGCGAACCTAGCCTAGCCTAGCCCGGAGCCCAGAGAGCCAGGGGCGGAGAGGCAGGCGGGCACCCCCCTCGGACACCCCAGGGACCCTGACACAGGCCCAGCGCCCCAGGCGGAAATGCAGTCCGACTGGGCAATGGCCAGCCGCCGGCCACACACGTCCCCTGAGCGTGCCTGGCGAGTGGAGCCACGCACAGGGAGGGCAGGAGGGAGGAACACACTCAGGGACTCAGGGAAAACCGGGCAGAGGGTGGCCGGGGGCAGCGGCCCGCTGGCTCCCAGTCAGTCAGTCGCCCGGCCAGGCTCAGAAGTGCGCCGCTGGGGTCGTGCCTCGCCCTGAGTTTCGGGCCCACTCTGCAAAGCCACCGCAGTCACCCCCTTCGGACCCAATGCCAAGGTCGGAGGGCTCTGCGCCTTGTTGGTACCAGTCAACGACCAGCACGTGCACAGCACCGCCCTGAGGAAGGGCATAGACCCCTCTGTCCAGTGTCCAGGAAAGGACCGCCTGTGGAAGAAGCACCCTGATTCAAACCCCTGTGGGAGCTTAGTCGGCGGCCTCACCAGACGGAAAGCCCCCTCCCCTGCAAGCATTGCAGGGGGGAGAGGGGGGAGGGAGGGGAGCGGTGGTTGCGTTGCGGGGACACGCGCCCACCGGGTCGTCAGGCCCTGCGTCTTGTCCTGTCCTCTGCAGGTGGACCGGTGACCGCGACCAAGGGGCCTCTGCTTCCCTGTCCCCACCGGCCGGGCTTCAACTCCTCTTGGCACCTGGTCCTCCATGGCAACCCCCTGGCCCCGAACCGCTTGCCTGCTCTGAAGGCTGCTTCCTCCTCTTTCAGGAGCGCCTGCCCTCTTTTGCCATCTGCTCTCTTGCTTGGCTCTCAGCGCAGACTCCTAAGACCCTGTGGCCTCCTCGGCCCTCTCTCAGCCTCTGCTGAGCACACACCCTGAAGTCCTGCGCGCACTTCAAGGGTGATGTGTGAATCCACTCTTACATCCATGGGAAGTTAGATGGGAGATGAGAGAACCTGTGACTGCCCAGTCTCCAGGCTACCATGGACCTGGTGACTTGCAGCCCAGAGTGAGTTGGCTGGGGTTGGGTGGGGGGTAGAGGGGTGAGTGTGTGTCTCTGTGTGTGTGTGTGTGTGTTTGTGTGTGTGTGTGTGTGTGTGTGTGAGAGAGAGAGAGAGAGAGAGAGAGAGAGAGAGAGAGAGAGGAGAGTCAAGGCCAGAGAGGGATTGAGTGGGAGATGGAGACAGGGATGCCTCCTCACAGGCCAAGAGAGGCACAAGAGAGAAGGAGAGATGGATGAACAGGGACCCACAGAGACATCTGCTGCTCCGATGAGAGTGAAAGGGAGAGACAGGCAGAGAGAGAGATAGACTCAGGGGGACCCTCACGGAGGAAGGCGGTGGGGAAGGAGGTAGAGACACAGGAGGGACCTTGCGGAGGTGGTGCAAAGAGAGAAGGACCCAGGCAGAGACGCTCCATGGACTCTCCCACTCCCAGGATCTGGGTGTCAAGGTTCTGCTTGTGTGGCAGGAACGGGTGAGGGAGCGGGCCCGCGGGTGGGCCCCGTGTTCTGGGGGAAGGCGGGTGTCGCCCCCCCACACACCCCATCCTCCAGGCCGAGGGGTGGGGGGGTCGGTCTGGGTGCACATGGAGGGTCGTGGCCTGGACCTGGCTCGGCTCAGCGGGGTCTCATGGAGTGAGTGTCCTAGCGTCCCTGGGGAGAGCCAGGCCTGTGGGCCTTGTTGCAGGCGCTGGGCGCTGGTCGTCGGGAGGCCAGCCGCAGGCCTGAAGGGACAGCGACCGGCAGCCCAGGGCTGCGCCTGCGCCCTGGCCCGAGGGCCCGGGGGTCACGGCCTGTCTCTCGGGGCCACGCAAGTTAAAAGTGTGTGTGGGAAGGGGGCGCAAAAGCCTACAGCACCCGGTATTCCCAGGCGGTCTCCCATCCAAGTACTAACCAGGCCCGACCCTGCTTAGCTTCCGAGATCAGATGAGATCGGGCGCGTTCAGGGTGGTATGGCCGTAGACGGGGAGGGCCGCCCGGGGGCGCCTCAAGAGCCTGCTCCGGGTTCCACCCTTCAGTCCAGGGGACGGGAGGGGGGTGGAGGGGGGAAATCGGAGGGGGTGGTCGCAGGGGGCCTCCCTCGCCCGCCCCACAACAGCGCAGCCCAACCCAACTCAACTCAAGGCTGGGGGCTCTCACGCTCCGCTCCGACCTGACTCCACCGGGCAGCGGCCCAGGGGTCCTGGGAGACTGGGACTGGCTGAGTCCCGCCTCCAACACCGCCCCTCTCCACCTGGCTCCACCTACCGCGAGCCCCACCAAGCGCCCGCAGGGATCGCACCGCCCCGCCCCGGCCTGGCGTGGCCTGGCGTGGCCTGGCCTCCACCGCCGCTCCTCGCCAAGGCCCAGGCCTCCCGCGACCCCAACCCCCCCACGGACCCCCGGCCCCCCACCGCCACGCCCACCCCGCCTTTCGCCAGGCGGAGAAGCCCAGAAGCCCTGGCCGTTTCAGTGTCCCGCGCGCGCGAACCTAGCCTAGCCTAGCCCGGAGCCCAGAGAGCCAGGGGCGGAGAGGCAGGCGGGCACCCCCCTCGGACACCCCAGGGACCCTGACACAGGCCCAGCGCCCCAGGCGGAAATGCAGTCCGACTGGGCAATGGCCAGCCGCCGGCCACACACGTCCCCTGAGCGTGCCTGGCGAGTGGAGCCACGCACAGGGAGGGCAGGAGGGAGGAACACACTCAGGGACTCAGGGAAAACCGGGCAGAGGGTGGCCGGGGGCAGCGGCCCGCTGGCTCCCAGTCAGTCAGTCGCCCGGCCAGGCTCAGAAGTGCGCCGCTGGGGTCGTGCCTCGCCCTGAGTTTCGGGCCCACTCTGCAAAGCCACCGCAGTCACCCCCTTCGGACCCAATGCCAAGGTCGGAGGGCTCTGCGCCTTGTTGGTACCAGTCAACGACCAGCACGTGCACAGCACCGCCCTGAGGAAGGGCATAGACCCCTCTGTCCAGTGTCCAGGAAAGGACCGCCTGTGGAAGAAGCACCCTGATTCAAACCCCTGTGGGAGCTTAGTCGGCGGCCTCACCAGACGGAAAGCCCCCTCCCCTGCAAGCATTGCAGGGGGGAGAGGGGGGAGGGAGGGGAGCGGTGGTTGCGTTGCGGGGACACGCGCCCACCGGGTCGTCAGGCCCTGCGTCTTGTCCTGTCCTCTGCAGGTGGACCGGTGACCGCGACCAAGGGGCCTCTGCTTCCCTGTCCCCACCGGCCGGGCTTCAACTCCTCTTGGCACCTGGTCCTCCATGGCCACCCCCTGGCCCCGAACCGCTTGCCTGCTCTGAAGGCTGCTTCCTCCTCTTTCAGGAGCGCCTGCCCTCTTTTGCCATCTGCTCTCTTGCTTGGCTCTCAGCGCAGACTCCTAAGACCCTGTGGCCTCCTCGGCCCTCTCTCAGCCTCTGCTGAGCACACACCCTGAAGTCCTGCGCGCACTTCAAGGGTGATGTGTGAATCCACTCTTACATCCATGGGAAGTTAGATGGGAGATGAGAGAACCTGTGACTGCCCAGTCTCCAGGCTACCATGGACCTGGTGACTTGCAGCCCAGAGTGAGTTGGCTGGGGTTGGGTGGGGGGTAGAGGGGTGAGTGTGTGTCTCTCTGTGTGTGTGTGTGTGTGTGTGTGTGTGTGAGAGAGAGAGAGAGAGAGAGAGAGAGAGAGGAGAGTCAAGGCCAGAGAGGGATTGAGTGGGAGATGGAGACAGGGATGCCTCCTCACAGGCCAAGAGAGGCACAAGAGAGAAGGAGAGATGGATGAACAGGGACCCACAGAGACATCTGCTGCTCCGATGAGAGTGAAAGGGAGAGACAGGCAGAGAGAGAGATAGACTCAGGGGGACCCTCACGGAGGAAGGCGGTGGGGAAGGAGGTAGAGACACAGGAGGGACCTTGCGGAGGTGGTGCAAAGAGAGAAGGACCCAGGCAGAGACGCTCGATGGACTCTCCCACTCCCAGGATCTGGGTGTCAAGGTTCTGCTTGTGTGGCAGGAACGGGTGAGGGAGCGGGCCCCGCGGGTGGGCCCCGTGTTCTGGGGAAGGCGGGTGTCGCCCCCCCACACACCCCATCCTCCAGGCCGAGGGGTGGGGGGGTCGGTCTGGGTGCACATGGAGGGTCGTGGCCTGGACCTGGCTCGGCTCAGCGGGGTCTCATGGAGTGAGTGTCCTAGCGTCCCTGGGGAGAGCCAGGCCTGTGGGCCTTGTTGCAGGCGCTGGGCGCTGGTCGTCGGGAGGCCAGCCGCAGGCCTGAAGGGACAGCGACCGGCAGCCCAGGGCTGCGCCTGTGCCCTGGCCCGAGGGCCCGGGGGTCACGGCCTGTCTCTCGGGGCCACGCAAGTTAAAAGTGTGTGTGGGAAGGGGGCGCAAAAGCCTACAGCACCCGGTATTCCCAGGCGGTCTCCCATCCAAGTACTAACCAGGCCCGACCCTGCTTAGCTTCCGAGATCAGACGAGATCGGGCGCGTTCAGGGTGGTATGGCCGTAGACGGGGAGGGCCGCCCGGGGGCGCCTCAAGAGCCTGCTCCGGGTTCCACCCTTCAGTCCAGGGGACGGGAGGGGGGTGGAGGGGGGAAATCGGAGGGGGTGGTCGCAGGGGTCCTCCCTCGCCCGCCCCACAACAGCACAGCCCAACCCAACTCAACTCAAGGCTGGGGGCTCTCACGCTCCGCTCCGACCTGACTCCACCGGGCAGCGGCCCAGGGGTCCTGGGAGACTGGGACTGGCTGAGTCCCGCCTCCAACACCGCCCCTCTCCACCTGGCTCCACCTACCGCGAGCCCCACCAAGCGCCCGCAGGGATCGCCCCGCCCCGCCCCGGCCTGGCGTGGCCTGGCGTGGCCTGGCCTCCACCGCCGCTCCTCGCCAAGGCCCAGGCCTCCCGCGACCCCAACCCCCCCACGGACCCCCGGCCCCCCACCGCCACGCCCACCCCGCCTTTCGCCAGGCGGAGAAGCCCAGAAGCCCTGGCCGTTTCAGTGTCCCGCGCGCGCGAACCTAGCCTAGCCTAGCCCGGAGCCCAGAGAGCCAGGGGCGGAGAGGCAGGCGGGCACCCCCCTCGGACACCCCAGGGACCCTGACACAGGCCGAGCGCCCCAGGCGGAAATGCAGTCCGACTGGGCAATGGCCAGCCGCCGGCCACACACGTCCCCTGAGCGTGCCTGGCGAGTGGAGCCACGCACAGGGAGGGCAGGAGGGAGGAACACACTCAGGGACTCAGGGAAAACCGGGCAGAGGGTGGCCGGGGGCAGCGGCCCGCTGGCTCCCAGTCAGTCAGTCGCCCGGCCAGGCTCAGAAGTGCGCCGCTGGGGTCGTGCCTCGCCCTGAGTTTCGGGCCCACTCTGCAAAGCCACCGCAGTCACCCCCTTCGGACCCAATGCCAAGGTCGGAGGGCTCTGCGCCTTGTTGGTACCAGTCAACGACCAGCACGTGCACAGCACCGCCCTGAGGAAGGGCATAGACCCCTCTGTCCAGTGTCCAGGAAAGGACCGCCTGTGGAAGAAGCACCCTGATTCAAACCCCTGTGGGAGCTTAGTCGGCGGCCTCACCAGACGGAAAGCCCCCTCCCCTGCAAGCATTGCAGGGGGGAGAGGGGGGAGGGAGGGGAGCGGTGGTTGCGTTGCGGGGACACGCGCCCACCGGGTCGTCAGGCCCTGCGTCTTGTCCTGTCCTCTGCAGGTGGACCGGTGACCGCGACCAAGGGGCCTCTGCTTCCCTGTCCCCACCGGCCGGGCTTCAACTCCTCTTGGCACCTGGTCCTCCATGGCAACCCCCTGGCCCCGAACCGCTTGCCTGCTCTGAAGGCTGCTTCCTCCTCTTTCAGGAGCGCCTGCCCTCTTTTGCCATCTGCTCTCTTGCTTGGCTCTCAGCGCAGACTCCTAAGACCCTGTGGCCTCCTCGGCCCTCTCTCAGCCTCTGCTGAGCACACACCCTGAAGTCCTGCGCGCACTTCAAGGGTGATGTGTGAATCCACTCTTACATCCATGGGAAGTTAGATGGGAGATGAGAGAACCTGTGACTGCCCAGTCTCCAGGCTACCATGGACCTGGTGACTTGCAGCCCAGAGTGAGTTGGCTGGGGTTGGGTGGGGGGTAGAGGGGTGAGTGTGTGTCTCTCTGTGTGTGTGTGTGTGTGTGTGTGTGAGAGAGAGAGAGAGAGAGAGAGAGAGAGAGGAGAGTCAAGGCCAGAGAGGGATTGAGTGGGAGATGGAGACAGGGATGCCTCCTCACAGGCCAAGAGACGCACAAGAGAGAAGGAGAGATGGATGAACAGGGACCCACAGAGACATCTGCTGCTCCGATGAGAGTGAAAGGGAGAGACAGGCAGAGAGAGAGATAGACTCAGGGGGACCCTCACGGAGGAAGGCGGTGGGGAAGGAGGTAGAGACACAGGAAGGACCTTGCGGAGGTGGTGCAAAGAGAGAAGGACCCAGGCAGAGACGCTCGATGGACTCTCCCACTCCCAGGATCTGGGTGTCAAGGTTCTGCTTGTGTGGCAGGAACGGGTGAGGGAGCGGGCCCCGCGGGTGGGCCCCGTGTTCTGGGGAAGGCGGGTGTCGCCCCCCCACACACCCCATCCTCCAGGCCGAGGGGTGGGGGGGTCGGTCTGGGTGCACATGGAGGGTCGTGGCCTGGACCTGGCTCGGCTCAGCGGGGTCTCATGGAGTGAGTGTCCTAGCGTCCCTGGGGAGAGCCAGGCCTGTGGGCCTTGTTGCAGGCGCTGGGCGCTGGTCGTCGGGAGGCCAGCCGCAGGCCTGAAGGGACAGCGACCGGCAGCCCAGGGCTGCGCCTGCGCCCTGGCCCGAGGGCCCGGGGGTCACGGCCTGTCTCTCGGGGCCACGCAAGTTAAAAGTGTGTGTGGGAAGGGGGCGCAAAAGCCTACAGCACCCGGTATTCCCAGGCGGTCTCCCATCCAAGTACTAACCAGGCCCGACCCTGCTTAGCTTCCGAGATCAGACGAGATCGGGCGCGTTCAGGGTGGTATGGCCATAGACGGGGAGGGCCGCCCGGGGGCGCCTCAAGAGCCTGCTCTGGGTTCCACCCTTCAGTCCAGGGGACGGGAGGGGGGTGGAGGGGGGAAATCGGAGGGGGTGGTCGCAGGGGGCCTCCCTCGCCCGCCCCACAACAGCACAGCCCAACCCAACTCAACTCAAGGCTGGGGGCTCTCACGCTCCGCTCCGACCTGACTCCACCGGGCAGCGGCCCAGGGGTCCTGGGAGACTGGGACTGGCTGAGTCCCGCCTCCAACACCGCCCCTCTCCACCTGGCTCCACCTACCGCGAGCCCCACCAAGCGCCCGCAGGGATCGCACCGCCCCGCCCCGGCCTGGCGTGGCCTGGCGTGGCCTGGCCTCCACCGCCGCTCCTCGCCAAGGCCCAGGCCTCCCGCGACCCCAACCCCCCCACGGACCCCCGGCCCCCCACCGCCACGCCCACCCCGCCTTTCGCCAGGCGGAGAAGCCCAGAAGCCCTGGCCGTTTCAGTGTCCCGCGCGCGCGAACCTAGCCTAGCCTAGCCCGGAGCCCAGAGAGCCAGGGGCGGAGAGGCAGGCGGGCACCCCCCTCGGACACCCCAGGGACCCTGACACAGGCCCAGCGCCCCAGGCGGAAATGCAGTCCGACTGGGCAATGGCCAGCCGCCGGCCACACACGTCCCCTGAGCGTGCCTGGCGAGTGGAGCCACGCACAGGGAGGGCAGGAGGGAGGAACACACTCAGGGACTCAGGGAAAACCGGGCAGAGGGTGGCCGGGGGCAGCGGCCCGCTGGCTCCCAGTCAGTCAGTCGCCCGGCCAGGCTCAGAAGTGCGCCGCTGGGGTCGTGCCTCGCCCTGAGTTTCGGGCCCACTCTGCAAAGCCACCGCAGTCACCCCCTTCGGACCCAATGCCAAGGTCGGAGGGCTCTGCGCCTTGTTGGTACCAGTCAACGACCAGCACGTGCACAGCACCGCCCTGAGGAAGGGCATAGACCCCTCTGTCCAGTGTCCAGGAAAGGACCGCCTGTGGAAGAAGCACCCTGATTCAAACCCCTGTGGGAGCTTAGTCGGCGGCCTCACCAGACGGAAAGCCCCCTCCCCTGCAAGCATTGCAGGGGGGAGAGGGGGGAGGGAGGGGAGCGGTGGTTGCGTTGCGGGGACACGCGCCCACCGGGTCGTCAGGCCCTGCGTCTTGTCCTGTCCTCTGCAGGTGGACCGGTGACCGCGACCAAGGGGCCTCTGCTTCCCTGTCCCCACCGGCCGGGCTTCAACTCCTCTTGGCACCTGGTCCTCCATGGCAACCCCCTGGCCCCGAACCGCTTGCCTGCTCTGAAGGCTGCTTCCTCCTCTTTCAGGAGCGCCTGCCCTCTTTTGCCATCTGCTCTCTTGCTTGGCTCTCAGCGCAGACTCCTAAGACCCTGTGGCCTCCTCGGCCCTCTCTCAGCCTCTGCTGAGCACACACCCTGAAGTCCTGCGCGCACTTCAAGGGTGATGTGTGAATCCACTCTTACATCCATGGGAAGTTAGATGGGAGATGAGAGAACCTGTGACTGCCCAGTCTCCAGGCTACCATGGACCTGGTGACTTGCAGCCCAGAGTGAGTTGGCTGGGGTTGGGTGGGGGGTAGAGGGGTGAGTGTGTGTCTCTCTGTGTGTGTGTGTGTGTGTGTGTGTGTGTGAGAGAGAGAGAGAGAGAGAGAGAGAGAGAGGAGAGTCAAGGCCAGAGAGGGATTGAGTGGGAGATGGAGACAGGGATGCCTCCTCACAGGCCAAGAGAGGCACAAGAGAGAAGGAGAGATGGATGAACAGGGACCCACAGAGACATCTGCTGCTCCGATGAGAGTGAAAGGGAGAGACAGGCAGAGAGAGAGATAGACTCAGGGGGACCCTCACGGAGGAAGGCGGTGGGGAAGGAGGTAGAGACACAGGAGGGACCTTGCGGAGGTGGTGCAAAGAGAGAAGGACCCAGGCAGAGACGCTCGATGGACTCTCCCACTCCCAGGATCTGGGTGTCAAGGTTCTGCTTGTGTGGCAGGAACGGGTGAGGGAGCGGGCCCCGCGGGTGGGCCCCGTGTTCTGGGGAAGGCGGGTGTCGCCCCCCCACACACCCCATCCTCCAGGCCGAGGGGTGGGGGGGTCGGTCTGGGTGCACATGGAGGGTCGTGGCCTGGACCTGGCTCGGCTCAGCGGGGTCTCATGGAGTGAGTGTCCTAGCGTCCCTGGGGAGAGCCAGGCCTGTGGGCCTTGTTGCAGGCGCTGGGCGCTGGTCGTCGGGAGGCCAGCCGCAGGCCTGAAGGGACAGCGACCGGCAGCCCAGGGCTGCGCCTGTGCCCTGGCCCGAGGGCCCGGGGGTCACGGCCTGTCTCTCGGGGCCACGCAAGTTAAAAGTGTGTGTGGGAAGGGGGCGCAAAAGCCTACAGCACCCGGTATTCCCAGGCGGTCTCCCATCCAAGTACTAACCAGGCCCGACCCTGCTTAGCTTCCGAGATCAGACGAGATCGGGCGCGTTCAGGGTGGTATGGCCGTAGACGGGGAGGGCCGCCCGGGGGCGCCTCAAGAGCCTGCTCCGGGTTCCACCCTTCAGTCCAGGGGACGGGAGGGGGGTGGAGGGGGGAAATCGGAGGGGGTGGTCGCAGGGGTCCTCCCTCGCCCGCCCCACAACAGCACAGCCCAACCCAACTCAACTCAAGGCTGGGGGCTCTCACGCTCCGCTCCGACCTGACTCCACCGGGCAGCGGCCCAGGGGTCCTGGGAGACTGGGACTGGCTGAGTCCCGCCTCCAACACCGCCCCTCTCCACCTGGCTCCACCTACCGCGAGCCCCACCAAGCGCCCGCAGGGATCGCCCCGCCCCGCCCCGGCCTGGCGTGGCCTGGCGTGGCCTGGCCTCCACCGCCGCTCCTCGCCAAGGCCCAGGCCTCCCGCGACCCCAACCCCCCCACGGACCCCCGGCCCCCCACCGCCACGCCCACCCCGCCTTTCGCCAGGCGGAGAAGCCCAGAAGCCCTGGCCGTTTCAGTGTCCCGCGCGCGCGAACCTAGCCTAGCCTAGCCCGGAGCCCAGAGAGCCAGGGGCGGAGAGGCAGGCGGGCACCCCCCTCGGACACCCCAGGGACCCTGACACAGGCCGAGCGCCCCAGGCGGAAATGCAGTCCGACTGGGCAATGGCCAGCCGCCGGCCACACACGTCCCCTGAGCGTGCCTGGCGAGTGGAGCCACGCACAGGGAGGGCAGGAGGGAGGAACACACTCAGGGACTCAGGGAAAACCGGGCAGAGGGTGGCCGGGGGCAGCGGCCCGCTGGCTCCCAGTCAGTCAGTCGCCCGGCCAGGCTCAGAAGTGCTCCGCTGGGGTCGTGCCTCGCCCTGAGTTTCGGGCCCACTCTGCAAAGCCACCGCAGTCACCCCCTTCGGACCCAATGCCAAGGTCGGAGGGCTCTGCGCCTTGTTGGTACCAGTCAACGACCAGCACGTGCACAGCACCGCCCTGAGGAAGGGCATAGACCCCTCTGTCCAGTGTCCAGGAAAGGACCGCCTGTGGAAGAAGCACCCTGATTCAAACCCCTGTGGGAGCTTAGTCGGCGGCCTCACCAGACGGAAAGCCCCCTCCCCTGCAAGCATTGCAGGGGGGAGAGGGGGGAGGGAGGGGAGCGGTGGTTGCGTTGCGGGGACACGCGCCCACCGGGTCGTCAGGCCCTGCGTCTTGTCCTGTCCTCTGCAGGTGGACCGGTGACCGCGACCAAGGGGCCTCTGCTTCCCTGTCCCCACCGGCCGGGCTTCAACTCCTCTTGGCACCTGGTCCTCCATGGCAACCCCCTGGCCCCGAACCGCTTGCCTGCTCTGAAGGCTGCTTCCTCCTCTTTCAGGAGCGCCTGCCCTCTTTTGCCATCTGCTCTCTTGCTTGGCTCTCAGCGCAGACTCCTAAGACCCTGTGGCCTCCTCGGCCCTCTCTCAGCCTCTGCTGAGCACACACCCTGAAGTCCTGCGCGCACTTCAAGGGTGATGTGTGAATCCACTCTTACATCCATGGGAAGTTAGATGGGAGATGAGAGAACCTGTGACTGCCCAGTCTCCAGGCTACCATGGACCTGGTGACTTGCAGCCCAGAGTGAGTTGGCTGGGGTTGGGTGGGGGGTAGAGGGGTGAGTGTGTGTCTCTCTGTGTGTGTGTGTGTGTGTGTGTGAGAGAGAGAGAGAGAGAGAGAGAGAGAGAGAGAGAGAGAGAGGAGAGTCAAGGCCAGAGAGGGATTGAGTGGGAGATGGAGACAGGGATGCCTCCTCACAGGCCAAGAGACGCACAAGAGAGAAGGAGAGATGGATGAACAGGGACCCACAGAGACATCTGCTGCTCCGATGAGAGTGAAAGGGAGAGACAGGCAGATAGAGAGATAGACTCAGGGGGACCCTCACGGAGGAAGGCGGTGGGGAAGGAGGTAGAGACACAGGAAGGACCTTGCGGAGGTGGTGCAAAGAGAGAAGGACCCAGGCAGAGACGCTCGATGGACTCTCCCACTCCCAGGATCTGGGTGTCAAGGTTCTGCTTGTGTGGCAGGAACGGGTGAGGGAGCGGGCCCCGCGGGTGGGCCCCGTGTTCTGGGGAAGGCGGGTGTCGCCCCCCCACACACCCCATCCTCCAGGCCGAGGGGTGGGGGGGTCGGTCTGGGTGCACATGGAGGGTCGTGGCCTGGACCTGGCTCGGCTCAGCGGGGTCTCATGGAGTGAGTGTCCTAGCGTCCCTGGGGAGAGCCAGGCCTGTGGGCCTTGTTGCAGGCGCTGGGCGCTGGTCGTCGGGAGGCCAGCCGCAGGCCTGAAGGGACAGCGACCGGCAGCCCAGGGCTGCGCCTGCGCCCTGGCCCGAGGGCCCGGGGGTCACGGCCTGTCTCTCGGGGCCACGCAAGTTAAAAGTGTGTGTGGGAAGGGGGCGCAAAAGCCTACAGCACCCGGTATTCCCAGGCGGTCTCCCATCCAAGTACTAACCAGGCCCGACCCTGCTTAGCTTCCGAGATCAGACGAGATCGGGCGCGTTCAGGGTGGTATGGCCATAGACGGGGAGGGCCGCCCGGGGGCGCCTCAAGAGCCTGCTCCGGGTTCCACCCTTCAGTCCAGGGGACGGGAGGGGGGTGGAGGGGGGAAATCGGAGGGGGTGGTCGCAGGGGGCCTCCCTCGCCCGCCCCACAACAGCACAGCCCAACCCAACTCAACTCAAGGCTGGGGGCTCTCACGCTCCGCTCCGACCTGACTCCACCGGGCAGCGGCCCAGGGGTCCTGGGAGACTGGGACTGGCTGAGTCCCGCCTCCAACACCGCCCCTCTCCACCTGGCTCCACCTACCGCGAGCCCCACCAAGCGCCCGCAGGGATCGCCCCGCCCCGCCCCGGCCTGGCGTGGCCTGGCGTGGCCTGGCCTCCACCGCCGCTCCTCGCCAAGGCCCAGGCCTCCCGCGACCCCAACCCCCCCACGGACCCCCGGCCCCCCACCGCCACGCCCACCCCGCCTTTCGCCAGGCGGAGAAGCCCAGAAGCCCTGGCCGTTTCAGTGTCCCGCGCGCGCGAACCTAGCCTAGCCTAGCCCGGAGCCCAGAGAGCCAGGGGCGGAGAGGCAGGCGGGCACCCCCCTCGGACACCCCAGGGACCCTGACACAGGCCGAGCGCCCCAGGCGGAAATGCAGTCCGACTGGGCAATGGCCAGCCGCCGGCCACACACGTCCCCTGAGCGTGCCTGGCGAGTGGAGCCACGCACAGGGAGGGCAGGAGGGAGGAACACACTCAGGGACTCAGGGAAAACCGGGCAGAGGGTGGCCGGGGGCAGCGGCCCGCTGGCTCCCAGTCAGTCAGTCGCCCGGCCAGGCTCAGAAGTGCGCCGCTGGGGTCGTGCCTCGCCCTGAGTTTCGGGCCCACTCTGCAAAGCCACCGCAGTCACCCCCTTCGGACCCAATGCCAAGGTCGGAGGGCTCTGCGCCTTGTTGGTACCAGTCAACGACCAGCACGTGCACAGCACCGCCCTGAGGAAGGGCATAGACCCCTCTGTCCAGTGTCCAGGAAAGGACCGCCTGTGGAAGAAGCACCCTGATTCAAACCCCTGTGGGAGCTTAGTCGGCGGCCTCACCAGACGGAAAGCCCCCTCCCCTGCAAGCATTGCAGGGGGGAGAGGGGGGAGGGAGGGGAGCGGTGGTTGCGTTGCGGGGACACGCGCCCACCGGGTCGTCAGGCCCTGCGTCTTGTCCTGTCCTCTGCAGGTGGACCGGTGACCGCGACCAAGGGGCCTCTGCTTCCCTGTCCCCACCGGCCGGGCTTCAACTCCTCTTGGCACCTGGTCCTCCATGGCAACCCCCTGGCCCCGAACCGCTTGCCTGCTCTGAAGGCTGCTTCCTCCTCTTTCAGGAGCGCCTGCCCTCTTTTGCCATCTGCTCTCTTGCTTGGCTCTCAGCGCAGACTCCTAAGACCCTGTGGCCTCCTCGGCCCTCTCTCAGCCTCTGCTGAGCACACACCCTGAAGTCCTGCGCGCACTTCAAGGGTGATGTGTGAATCCACTCTTACATCCATGGGAAGTTAGATGGGAGATGAGAGAACCTGTGACTGCCCAGTCTCCAGGCTACCATGGACCTGGTGACTTGCAGCCCAGAGTGAGTTGGCTGGGGTTGGGTGGGGGGTAGAGGGGTGAGTGTGTGTCTCTCTGTGTGTGTGTGTGTTTGTGTGTGTGTGTGTGAGAGAGAGAGAGAGAGAGAGAGAGAGAGGAGAGTCAAGGACAGAGAGGGATTGAGTGGGAGATGGAGACAGGG
This sequence comes from Marmota flaviventris, assembly GCF_047511675.1. Lineage (NCBI taxonomy): Eukaryota > Metazoa > Chordata > Mammalia > Rodentia > Sciuridae > Marmota > Marmota flaviventris. Next base: position 130,411 of record NW_027287911.1, read on the forward strand.
ATGCCTCCTCACAGGCCAAGAGAGGCACAAGAGAGAAGGAGAGATGGATGAACAGGGACCCACAGAGACATCTGCTGCTCCGATGAGAGTGAAAGGGAGAGACAGGCAGAGAGAGAGATAGACTCAGGGGGACCCTCACGGAGGAAGGCGGTGGGGAAGGAGGTAGAGACACAGGAGGGACCTTGCGGAGGTGGTGCAAAGAGAGAAGGACCCAGGCAGAGACGCTCGATGGACTCTCCCACTCCCAGGATCTGGGTGTCAAGGTTCTGCTTGTGTGGCAGGAACGGGTGAGGGAGCGGGCCCCGCGGGTGGGCCCCGTGTTCTGGGGAAGGCGGGTGTCGCCCCCCCACACACCCCATCCTCCAGGCCGAGGGGTGGGGGGGTCGGTCTGGGTGCACATGGAGGGTCGTGGCCTGGACCTGGCTCGGCTCAGCGGGGTCTCATGGAGTGAGTGTCCTAGCGTCCCTGGGGAGAGCCAGGCCTGTGGGCCTTGTTGCAGGCGCTGGGCGCTGGTCGTCGGGAGGCCAGCCGCAGGCCTGAAGGGACAGCGACCGGCAGCCCAGGGCTGCGCCTGCGCCCTGGCCCGAGGGCCCGGGGGTCACGGCCTGTCTCTCGGGGCCACGCAAGTTAAAAGTGTGTGTGGGAAGGGGGCGCAAAAGCCTACAGCACCCGGTATTCCCGGGCGGTCTCCCATCCAAGTACTAACCAGGCCCGACCCTGCTTAGCTTCCGAGATCAGATGAGATCGGGCGTGTTCAGGGTGGTATGGCCGTAGACGGGGAGGGCCGCCCGGGGGCGCCTCAAGAGCCTGCTCCGGGTTCCACCCTTCAGTCCAGGGGACGGGAGGGGGGTGGAGGGGGGAAATCGGAGGGGGTGGTCGCAGGGGGCCTCCCTCGCCCGCCCCACAACAGCGCAGCCCAACCCAACTCAACTCAAGGCTGGGGGCTCTCACGCTCCGCTCCGACCTGACTCCACCGGGCAGCGGCCCAGGGGTCCTGGGAGACTGGGACTGGCTGAGTCCCGCCTCCAACACCGCCCCTCTCCACCTGGCTCCACCTACCGCGAGCCCCACCAAGCGCCCCGCAGGGATCGCCCCGCCCCGCCCCGCCCCGGCCTGGTGTGGCCTGGCGTGGCCTGGCCTCCTCCGCCGCTCCTCGCCAAGGCCCAGGCCTCCCGCGACCCCAACCCCCCCACGGACCCCCGGCCCCCCACCGCCACGCCCACCCCGCCTTTCGCCAGGCGGAGAAGCCCAGAAGCCCTGGCCGTTTCAGTGTCCCGCGCGCGCGAACCTAGCCTAGCCTAGCCCGGAGCCCAGAGAGCCAGGGGCGGAGAGGCAGGCGGGCACCCCCCTCGGACACCCCAGGGACCCTGACACAGGCCGAGCGCCCCAGGCGGAAATGCAGTCCGACTGGGCAATGGCCAGCCGCCGGCCACACACGTCCCCTGAGCGTGCCTGGCGAGTGGAGCCACGCACAGGGAGGGCAGGAGGGAGGAACACACTCAGGGACTCAGGGAAAACCGGGCAGAGGGTGGCCGGGGGCAGCGGCCCGCTGGCTCCCAGTCAGTCAGTCGCCCGGCCAGGCTCAGAAGTGCGCCGCTGGGGTCGTGCCTCGCCCTGAGTTTCGGGCCCACTCTGCAAAGCCACCGCAGTCACCCCCTTCGGACCCAATGCCAAGGTCGGAGGGCTCTGCGCCTTGTTGGTACCAGTCAACGACCAGCACGTGCACAGCACCGCCCTGAGGAAGGGCATAGACCCCTCTGTCCAGTGTCCAGGAAAGGACCGCCTGTGGAAGAAGCACCCTGATTCAAACCCCTGTGGGAGCTTAGTCGGCGGCCTCACCAGACGGAAAGCCCCCTCCCCTGCAAGCATTGCAGGGGGGAGAGGGGGGAGGGAGGGGAGCGGTGGTTGCGTTGCGGGGACACGCGCCCACCGGGTCGTCAGGCCCTGCGTCTTGTCCTGTCCTCTGCAGGTGGACCGGTGACCGCGACCAAGGGGCCTCTGCTTCCCTGTCCCCACCGGCCGGGCTTCAACTCCTCTTGGCACCTGGTCCTCCATGGCAACCCCCTGGCCCCGAACCGCTTGCCTGCTCTGAAGGCTGCTTCCTCCTCTTTCAGGAGCGCCTGCCCTCTTTTGCCATCTGCTCTCTTGCTTGGCTCTCAGCGCAGACTCCTAAGACCCTGTGGCCTCCTCGGCCCTCTCTCAGCCTCTGCTGAGCACACACCCTGAAGTCCTGCGCGCACTTCAAGGGTGATGTGTGAATCCACTCTTACATCCATGGGAAGTTAGATGGGAGATGAGAGAACCTGTGACTGCCCAGTCTCCAGGCTACCATGGACCTGGTGACTTGCAGCCCAGAGTGAGTTGGCTGGGGTTGGGTGGGGGGTAGAGGGGTGAGTGTGTGTCTCTCTGTGTGTGTGTGTGTGTGTGTGTGTGTGAGAGAGAGAGAGAGAGAGAGAGAGAGAGAGAGAGAGAGGAGAGTCAAGGCCAGAGAGGGATTGAGTGGGAGATGGAGACAGGGATGCCTCCTCACAGGCCAAGAGACGCACAAGAGAGAAGGAGAGATGGATGAACAGGGACCCACAGAGACATCTGCTGCTCCGATGAGAGTGAAAGGGAGAGACAGGCAGATAGAGAGATAGACTCAGGGGGACCCTCACGGAGGAAGGCGGTGGGGAAGGAGGTAGAGACACAGGAAGGACCTTGCGGAGGTGGTGCAAAGAGAGAAGGACCCAGGCAGAGACGCTCGATGGACTCTCCCACTCCCAGGATCTGGGTGTCAAGGTTCTGCTTGTGTGGCAGGAACGGGTGAGGGAGCGGGCCCCGCGGGTGGGCCCCGTGTTCTGGGGAAGGCGGGTGTCGCCCCCCCACACACCCCATCCTCCAGGCCGAGGGGTGGGGGGGTCGGTCTGGGTGCACATGGAGGGTCGTGGCCTGGACCTGGCTCGGCTCAGCGGGGTCTCATGGAGTGAGTGTCCTAGCGTCCCTGGGGAGAGCCAGGCCTGTGGGCCTTGTTGCAGGCGCTGGGCGCTGGTCGTCGGGAGGCCAGCCGCAGGCCTGAAGGGACAGCGACCGGCAGCCCAGGGCTGCGCCTGCGCCCTGGCCCGAGGGCCCGGGGGTCACGGCCTGTCTCTCGGGGCCACGCAAGTTAAAAGTGTGTGTGGGAAGGGGGCGCAAAAGCCTACAGCACCCGGTATTCCCAGGCGGTCTCCCATCCAAGTACTAACCAGGCCCGACCCTGCTTAGCTTCCGAGATCAGACGAGATCGGGCGCGTTCAGGGTGGTATGGCCATAGACGGGGAGGGCCGCCCGGGGGCGCCTCAAGAGCCTGCTCTGGGTTCCACCCTTCAGTCCAGGGGACGGGAGGGGGGTGGAGGGGGGAAATCGGAGGGGGTGGTCGCAGGGGGCCTCCCTCGCCCGCCCCACAACAGCACAGCCCAACCCAACTCAACTCAAGGCTGGGGGCTCTCACGCTCCGCTCCGACCTGACTCCACCGGGCAGCGGCCCAGGGGTCCTGGGAGACTGGGACTGGCTGAGTCCCGCCTCCAACACCGCCCCTCTCCACCTGGCTCCACCTACCGCGAGCCCCACCAAGCGCCCGCAGGGATCGCACCGCCCCGCCCCGGCCTGGCGTGGCCTGGCGTGGCCTGGCCTCCACCGCCGCTCCTCGCCAAGGCCCAGGCCTCCCGCGACCCCAACCCCCCCACGGACCCCCGGCCCCCCACCGCCACGCCCACCCCGCCTTTCGCCAGGCGGAGAAGCCCAGAAGCCCTGGCCGTTTCAGTGTCCCGCGCGCGCGAACCTAGCCTAGCCTAGCCCGGAGCCCAGAGAGCCAGGGGCGGAGAGGCAGGCGGGCACCCCCCTCGGACACCCCAGGGACCCTGACACAGGCCCAGCGCCCCAGGCGGAAATGCAGTCCGACTGGGCAATGGCCAGCCGCCGGCCACACACGTCCCCTGAGCGTGCCTGGCGAGTGGAGCCACGCACAGGGAGGGCAGGAGGGAGGAACACACTCAGGGACTCAGGGAAAACCGGGCAGAGGGTGGCCGGGGGCAGCGGCCCGCTGGCTCCCAGTCAGTCAGTCGCCCGGCCAGGCTCAGAAGTGCGCCGCTGGGGTCGTGCCTCGCCCTGAGTTTCGGGCCCACTCTGCAAAGCCACCGCAGTCACCCCCTTCGGACCCAATGCCAAGGTCGGAGGGCTCTGCGCCTTGTTGGTACCAGTCAACGACCAGCACGTGCACAGCACCGCCCTGAGGAAGGGCATAGACCCCTCTGTCCAGTGTCCAGGAAAGGACCGCCTGTGGAAGAAGCACCCTGATTCAAACCCCTGTGGGAGCTTAGTCGGCGGCCTCACCAGACGGAAAGCCCCCTCCCCTGCAAGCATTGCAGGGGGGAGAGGGGGGAGGGAGGGGAGCGGTGGTTGCGTTGCGGGGACACGCGCCCACCGGGTCGTCAGGCCCTGCGTCTTGTCCTGTCCTCTGCAGGTGGACCGGTGACCGCGACCAAGGGGCCTCTGCTTCCCTGTCCCCACCGGCCGGGCTTCAACTCCTCTTGGCACCTGGTCCTCCATGGCAACCCCCTGGCCCCGAACCGCTTGCCTGCTCTGAAGGCTGCTTCCTCCTCTTTCAGGAGCGCCTGCCCTCTTTTGCCATCTGCTCTCTTGCTTGGCTCTCAGCGCAGACTCCTAAGACCCTGTGGCCTCCTCGGCCCTCTCTCAGCCTCTGCTGAGCACACACCCTGAAGTCCTGCGCGCACTTCAAGGGTGATGTGTGAATCCACTCTTACATCCATGGGAAGTTAGATGGGAGATGAGAGAACCTGTGACTGCCCAGTCTCCAGGCTACCATGGACCTGGTGACTTGCAGCCCAGAGTGAGTTGGCTGGGGTTGGGTGGGGGGTAGAGGGGTGAGTGTGTGTCTCTCTGTGTGTGTGTGTGTGTGTGTGTGTGTGTGTGAGAGAGAGAGAGAGAGAGAGAGAGAGAGGAGAGTCAAGGACAGAGAGGGATTGAGTGGGAGATGGAGACAGGGATGCCTCCTCACAGGCCAAGAGAGGCACAAGAGAGAAGGAGAGATGGATGAACAGGGACCCACAGAGACATCTGCTGCTCCGATGAGAGTGAAAGGGAGAGACAGGCAGAGAGAGAGATAGACTCAGGGGGACCCTCACGGAGGAAGGCGGTGGGGAAGGAGGTAGAGACACAGGAGGGACCTTGCGGAGGTGGTGCAAAGAGAGAAGGACCCAGGCAGAGACGCTCGATGGACTCTCCCACTCCCAGGATCTGGGTGTCAAGGTTCTGCTTGTGTGGCAGGAACGGGTGAGGGAGCGGGCCCCGCGGGTGGGCCCCGTGTTCTGGGGAAGGCGGGTGTCGCCCCCCCACACACCCCATCCTCCAGGCCGAGGGGTGGGGGGGTCGGTCTGGGTGCACATGGAGGGTCGTGGCCTGGACCTGGCTCGGCTCAGCGGGGTCTCATGGAGTGAGTGTCCTAGCGTCCCTGGGGAGAGCCAGGCCTGTGGGCCTTGTTGCAGGCGCTGGGCGCTGGTCGTCGGGAGGCCAGCCGCAGGCCTGAAGGGACAGCGACCGGCAGCCCAGGGCTGCGCCTGTGCCCTGGCCCGAGGGCCCGGGGGTCACGGCCTGTCTCTCGGGGCCACGCAAGTTAAAAGTGTGTGTGGGAAGGGGGCGCAAAAGCCTACAGCACCCGGTATTCCCAGGCGGTCTCCCATCCAAGTACTAACCAGGCCCGACCCTGCTTAGCTTCCGAGATCAGACGAGATCGGGCGCGTTCAGGGTGGTATGGCCATAGACGGGGAGGGCCGCCCGGGGGCGCCTCAAGAGCCTGCTCCGGGTTCCACCCTTCAGTCCAGGGGACGGGAGGGGGGTGGAGGGGGGAAATCGGAGGGGGTGGTCGCAGGGGGCCTCCCTCGCCCGCCCCACAACAGCACAGCCCAACCCAACTCAACTCAAGGCTGGGGGCTCTCACGCTCCGCTCCGACCTGACTCCACCGGGCAGCGGCCCAGGGGTCCTGGGAGACTGGGACTGGCTGAGTCCCGCCTCCAACACCGCCCCTCTCCACCTGGCTCCACCTACCGCGAGCCCCACCAAGCGCCCGCAGGGATCGCCCCGCCCCGCCCCGGCCTGGCGTGGCCTGGCGTGGCCTGGCCTCCACCGCCGCTCCTCGCCAAGGCCCAGGCCTCCCGCGACCCCAACCCCCCCACGGACCCCCGGCCCCCCACCGCCACGCCCACCCCGCCTTTCGCCAGGCGGAGAAGCCCAGAAGCCCTGGCCGTTTCAGTGTCCCGCGCGCGCGAACCTAGCCTAGCCTAGCCCGGAGCCCAGAGAGCCAGGGGCGGAGAGGCAGGCGGGCACCCCCCTCGGACACCCCAGGGACCCTGACACAGGCCGAGCGCCCCAGGCGGAAATGCAGTCCGACTGGGCAATGGCCAGCCGCCGGCCACACACGTCCCCTGAGCGTGCCTGGCGAGTGGAGCCACGCACAGGGAGGGCAGGAGGGAGGAACACACTCAGGGACTCAGGGAAAACCGGGCAGAGGGTGGCCGGGGGCAGCGGCCCGCTGGCTCCCAGTCAGTCAGTCGCCCGGCCAGGCTCAGAAGTGCGCCGCTGGGGTCGTGCCTCGCCCTGAGTTTCGGGCCCACTCTGCAAAGCCACCGCAGTCACCCCCTTCGGACCCAATGCCAAGGTCGGAGGGCTCTGCGCCTTGTTGGTACCAGTCAACGACCAGCACGTGCACAGCACCGCCCTGAGGAAGGGCATAGACCCCTCTGTCCAGTGTCCAGGAAAGGACCGCCTGTGGAAGAAGCACCCTGATTCAAACCCCTGTGGGAGCTTAGTCGGCGGCCTCACCAGACGGAAAGCCCCCTCCCCTGCAAGCATTGCAGGGGGGAGAGGGGGGAGGGAGGGGAGCGGTGGTTGCGTTGCGGGGACACGCGCCCACCGGGTCGTCAGGCCCTGCGTCTTGTCCTGTCCTCTGCAGGTGGACCGGTGACCGCGACCAAGGGGCCTCTGCTTCCCTGTCCCCACCGGCCGGGCTTCAACTCCTCTTGGCACCTGGTCCTCCATGGCAACCCCCTGGCCCCGAACCGCTTGCCTGCTCTGAAGGCTGCTTCCTCCTCTTTCAGGAGCGCCTGCCCTCTTTTGCCATCTGCTCTCTTGCTTGGCTCTCAGCGCAGACTCCTAAGACCCTGTGGCCTCCTCGGCCCTCTCTCAGCCTCTGCTGAGCACACACCCTGAAGTCCTGCGCGCACTTCAAGGGTGATGTGTGAATCCACTCTTACATCCATGGGAAGTTAGATGGGAGATGAGAGAACCTGTGACTGCCCAGTCTCCAGGCTACCATGGACCTGGTGACTTGCAGCCCAGAGTGAGTTGGCTGGGGTTGGGTGGGGGGTAGAGGGGTGAGTGTGTGTCTCTCTGTGTGTGTGTGTGTGTGTGTGTGTGTGTGTGAGAGAGAGAGAGAGAGAGAGAGAGAGAGGAGAGTCAAGGACAGAGAGGGATTGAGTGGGAGATGGAGACAGGGATGCCTCCTCACAGGCCAAGAGAGGCACAAGAGAGAAGGAGAGATGGATGAACAGGGACCCACAGAGACATCTGCTGCTCCGATGAGAGTGAAAGGGAGAGACAGGCAGAGAGAGAGATAGACTCAGGGGGACCCTCACGGAGGAAGGCGGTGGGGAAGGAGGTAGAGACACAGGAGGGACCTTGCGGAGGTGGTGCAAAGAGAGAAGGACCCAGGCAGAGACGCTCGATGGACTCTCCCACTCCCAGGATCTGGGTGTCAAGGTTCTGCTTGTGTGGCAGGAACGGGTGAGGGAGCGGGCCCCGCGGGTGGGCCCCGTGTTCTGGGGAAGGCGGGTGTCGCCCCCCCACACACCCCATCCTCCAGGCCGAGGGGTGGGGGGGTCGGTCTGGGTGCACATGGAGGGTCGTGGCCTGGACCTGGCTCGGCTCAGCGGGGTCTCATGGAGTGAGTGTCCTAGCGTCCCTGGGGAGAGCCAGGCCTGTGGGCCTTGTTGCAGGCGCTGGGCGCTGGTCGTCGGGAGGCCAGCCGCAGGCCTGAAGGGACAGCGACCGGCAGCCCAGGGCTGCGCCTGCGCCCTGGCCCGAGGGCCCGGGGGTCACGGCCTGTCTCTCGGGGCCACGCAAGTTAAAAGTGTGTGTGGGAAGGGGGCGCAAAAGCCTACAGCACCCGGTATTCCCAGGCGGTCTCCCATCCAAGTACTAACCAGGCCCGACCCTGCTTAGCTTCCGAGATCAGATGAGATCGGGCGCGTTCAGGGTGGTATGGCCGTAGACGGGGAGGGCCGCCCGGGGGCGCCTCAAGAGCCTGCTCCGGGTTCCACCCTTCAGTCCAGGGGACGGGAGGGGGGTGGAGGGGGGAAATCGGAGGGGGTGGTCGCAGGGGGCCTCCCTCGCCCGCCCCACAACAGCGCAGCCCAACCCAACTCAACTCAAGGCTGGGGGCTCTCACGCTCCGCTCCGACCTGACTCCACCGGGCAGCGGCCCAGGGGTCCTGGGAGACTGGGACTGGCTGAGTCCCGCCTCCAACACCGCCCCTCTCCACCTGGCTCCACCTACCGCGAGCCCCACCAAGCGCCCCGCAGGGATCGCCCCGCCCCGCCCCGCCCCGGCCTGGTGTGGCCTGGCGTGGCCTGGCCTCCTCCGCCGCTCCTCGCCAAGGCCCAGGCCTCCCGCGACCCCAACCCCCCCACGGACCCCCGGCCCCCCACCGCCACGCCCACCCCGCCTTTCGCCAGGCGGAGAAGCCCAGAAGCCCTGGCCGTTTCAGTGTCCCGCGCGCGCGAACCTAGCCTAGCCTAGCCCGGAGCCCAGAGAGCCAGGGGCGGAGAGGCAGGCGGGCACCCCCCTCGGACACCCCAGGGACCCTGACACAGGCCGAGCGCCCCAGGCGGAAATGCAGTCCGACTGGGCAATGGCCAGCCGCCGGCCACACACGTCCCCTGAGCGTGCCTGGCGAGTGGAGCCACGCACAGGGAGGGCAGGAGGGAGGAACACACTCAGGGACTCAGGGAAAACCGGGCAGAGGGTGGCCGGGGGCAGCGGCCCGCTGGCTCCCAGTCAGTCAGTCGCCCGGCCAGGCTCAGAAGTGCGCCGCTGGGGTCGTGCCTCGCCCTGAGTTTCGGGCCCACTCTGCAAAGCCACCGCAGTCACCCCCTTCGGACCCAATGCCAAGGTCGGAGGGCTCTGCGCCTTGTTGGTACCAGTCAACGACCAGCACGTGCACAGCACCGCCCTGAGGAAGGGCATAGACCCCTCTGTCCAGTGTCCAGGAAAGGACCGCCTGTGGAAGAAGCACCCTGATTCAAACCCCTGTGGGAGCTTAGTCGGCGGCCTCACCAGACGGAAAGCCCCCTCCCCTGCAAGCATTGCAGGGGGGAGAGGGGGGAGGGAGGGGAGCGGTGGTTGCGTTGCGGGGACACGCGCCCACCGGGTCGTCAGGCCCTGCGTCTTGTCCTGTCCTCTGCAGGTGGACCGGTGACCGCGACCAAGGGGCCTCTGCTTCCCTGTCCCCACCGGCCGGGCTTCAACTCCTCTTGGCACCTGGTCCTCCATGGCAACCCCCTGGCCCCGAACCGCTTGCCTGCTCTGAAGGCTGCTTCCTCCTCTTTCAGGAGCGCCTGCCCTCTTTTGCCATCTGCTCTCTTGCTTGGCTCTCAGCGCAGACTCCTAAGACCCTGTGGCCTCCTCGGCCCTCTCTCAGCCTCTGCTGAGCACACACCCTGAAGTCCTGCGCGCACTTCAAGGGTGATGTGTGAATCCACTCTTACATCCATGGGAAGTTAGATGGGAGATGAGAGAACCTGTGACTGCCCAGTCTCCAGGCTACCATGGACCTGGTGACTTGCAGCCCAGAGTGAGTTGGCTGGGGTTGGGTGGGGGGTAGAGGGGTGAGTGTGTGTCTCTGTGTGTGTGTGTGTGTGTGTGTGTGTGTGTGAGAGAGAGAGAGAGAGAGAGAGAGAGAGAGGAGAGTCAAGGCCAGAGAGGGATTGAGTGGGAGATGGAGACAGGGATGCCTCCTCACAGGCCAAGAGAGGCACAAGAGAGAAGGAGAGATGGATGAACAGGGACCCACAGAGACATCTGCTGCTCCGATGAGAGTGAAAGGGAGAGACAGGCAGAGAGAGAGATAGACTCAGGGGGACCCTCACGGAGGAAGGCGGTGGGGAAGGAGGTAGAGACACAGGAGGGACCTTACGGAGGTGGTGCAAAGAGAGAAGGACCCAGGCAGAGACGCTCGATGGACTCTCCCACTCCCAGGATCTGGGTGTCAAGGTTCTGCTTGTGTGGCAGGAACGGGTGAGGGAGCGGGCCCCGCGGGTGGGCCCCGTGTTCTGGGGAAGGCGGGTGTCGCCCCCCCACACACCCCATCCTCCAGGCCGAGGGGTGGGGGGGTCGGTCTGGGTGCACATGGAGGGTCGTGGCCTGGACCTGGCTCGGCTCAGCGGGGTCTCATGGAGTGAGTGTCCTAGCGTCCCTGGGGAGAGCCAGGCCTGTGGGCCTTGTTGCAGGCGCTGGGCGCTGGTCGTCGGGAGGCCAGCCGCAGGCCTGAAGGGACAGCGACCGGCAGCCCAGGGCTGCGCCTGCGCCCTGGCCCGAGGGCCCGGGGGTCACGGCCTGTCTCTCGGGGCCACGCAAGTTAAAAGTGTGTGTGGGAAGGGGGCGCAAAAGCCTACAGCACCCGGTATTCCCAGGCGGTCTCCCATCCAAGTACTAACCAGGCCCGACCCTGCTTAGCTTCCGAGATCAGATGAGATCGGGCGCGTTCAGGGTGGTATGGCCGTAGACGGGGAGGGCCGCCCGGGGGCGCCTCAAGAGCCTGCTCCGGGTTCCACCCTTCAGTCCAGGGGACGGGAGGGGGGTGGAGGGGGGAAATCGGAGGGGGTGGTCGCAGGGGTCCTCCCTCGCCCGCCCCACAACAGCACAGCCCAACCCAACTCAACTCAAGGCTGGGGGCTCTCACGCTCCGCTCCGACCTGACTCCACCGGGCAGCGGCCCAGGGGTCCTGGGAGACTGGGACTGGCTGAGTCCCGCCTCCAACACCGCCCCTCTCCACCTGGCTCCACCTACCGCGAGCCCCACCAAGCGCCCGCAGGGATCGCCCCGCCCCGCCCCGGCCTGGCCTGGCGTGGCCTGGCCTCCTCCGCCGCTCCTAGCCAAGGCCCAGGCCTCCCGCGACCCCAACCCCCCCACGGACCCCCGGCCCCCCACCGCCACGCCCACCCCGCCTTTCGCCAGGCGGAGAAGCCCAGAAGCCCTGGCCGTTTCAGTGTCCCGCGCGCGCGAACCTAGCCTAGCCTAGCCCGGAGCCCAGAGAGCCAGGGGCGGAGAGGCAGGCGGGCACCCCCCTCGGACACCCCAGGGACCCTGACACAGGCCGAGCGCCCCAGGCGGAAATGCAGTCCGACTGGGCAATGGCCAGCCGCCGGCCACACACGTCCCCTGAGCGTGCCTGGCGAGTGGAGCCACGCACAGGGAGGGCAGGAGGGAGGAACACACTCAGGGACTCAGGGAAAACCGGGCAGAGGGTGGCCGGGGGCAGCGGCCCGCTGGCTCCCAGTCAGTCAGTCGCCCGGCCAGGCTCAGAAGTGCGCCGCTGGGGTCGTGCCTCGCCCTGAGTTTCGGGCCCACTCTGCAAAGCCACCGCAGTCACCCCCTTCGGACCCAATGCCAAGGTCGGAGGGCTCTGCGCCTTGTTGGTACCAGTCAACGACCAGCACGTGCACAGCACCGCCCTGAGGAAGGGCATAGACCCCTCTGTCCAGTGTCCAGGAAAGGACCGCCTGTGGAAGAAGCACCCTGATTCAAACCCCTGTGGGAGCTTAGTCGGCGGCCTCACCAGACGGAAAGCCCCCTCCCCTGCAAGCATTGCAGGGGGGAGAGGGGGGAGGGAGGGGAGCGGTGGTTGCGTTGCGGGGACACGCGCCCACCGGGTCGTCAGGCCCTGCGTCTTGTCCTGTCCTCTGCAGGTGGACCGGTGACCGCGACCAAGGGGCCTCTGCTTCCCTGTCCCCACCGGCCGGGCTTCAACTCCTCTTGGCACCTGGTCCTCCATGGCAACCCCCTGGCCCCGAACCGCTTGCCTGCTCTGAAGGCTGCTTCCTCCTCTTTCAGGAGCGCCTGCCCTCTTTTGCCATCTGCTCTCTTGCTTGGCTCTCAGCGCAGACTCCTAAGACCCTGTGGCCTCCTCGGCCCTCTCTCAGCCTCTGCTGAGCACACACCCTGAAGTCCTGCGCGCACTTCAAGGGTGATGTGTGAATCCACTCTTACATCCATGGGAAGTTAGATGGGAGATGAGAGAACCTGTGACTGCCCAGTCTCCAGGCTACCATGGACCTGGTGACTTGCAGCCCAGAGTGAGTTGGCTGGGGTTGGGTGGGGGGTAGAGGGGTGAGTGTGTGTCTCTGTGTGTGTGTGTGTGTGTGTGTGTGTGTGTGTGAGAGAGAGAGAGAGAGAGAGAGAGAGAGGAGAGTCAAGGCCAGAGAGGGATTGAGTGGGAGATGGAGACAGGGATGCCTCCTCACAGGCCAAGAGAGGCACAAGAGAGAAGGAGAGATGGATGAACAGGGACCCACAGAGACATCTGCTGCTCCGATGAGAGTGAAAGGGAGAGACAGGCAGAGAGAGAGATTGACTCAGGGGGACCCTCACGGAGGAAGGCGGTGGGGAAGGAGGTAGAGACACAGGAGGGACCTTACGGAGGTGGTGCAAAGAGAGAAGGACCCAGGCAGAGACGCTCGATGGACTCTCCCACTCCCAGGATCTGGGTGTCAAGGTTCTGCTTGTGTGGCAGGAACGGGTGAGGGAGCGGGCCCCGCGGGTGGGCCCCGTGTTCTGGGGAAGGCGGGTGTCGCCCCCCCACACACCCCATCCTCCAGGCCGAGGGGTGGGGGGGTCGGTCTGGGTGCACATGGAGGGTCGTGGCCTGGACCTGGCTCGGCTCAGCGGGGTCTCATGGAGTGAGTGTCCTAGCGTCCCTGGGGAGAGCCAGGCCTGTGGGCCTTGTTGCAGGCGCTGGGCGCTGGTCGTCGGGAGGCCAGCCGCAGGCCTGAAGGGACAGCGACCGGCAGCCCAGGGCTGCGCCTGCGCCCTGGCCCGAGGGCCCGGGGGTCACGGCCTGTCTCTCGGGGCCACGCAAGTTAAAAGTGTGTGTGGGAAGGGGGCGCAAAAGCCTACAGCACCCGGTATTCCCAGGCGGTCTCCCATCCAAGTACTAACCAGGCCCGACCCTGCTTAGCTTCCGAGATCAGATGAGATCGGGCACGTTCAGGGTGGTATGGCCGTAGACGGGGAGGGCCGCCCGGGGGCGCCTCAAGAGCCTGCTCCGGGTTCCACCCTTCAGTCCAGGGGACGGGAGGGGGGTGGAGGGGGGAAATCGGAGGGGGTGGTCGCAGGGGGCCTCCCTCGCCCGCCCCACAACAGCGCAGCCCAACCCAACTCAACTCAAGGCTGGGGGCTCTCACGCTCCGCTCCGACCTGACTCCACCGGGCAGCGGCCCAGGGGTCCTGGGAGACTGGGACTGGCTGAGTCCCGCCTCCAACACCGCCCCTCTCCACCTGGCTCCACCTACCGCGAGCCCCACCAAGCGCCCGCAGGGATCGCCCCGCCCCGCCCCGGCCTGGTGTGGCCTGGCGTGGCCTGGCCTCCTCCGCCGCTCCTCGCCAAGGCCCAGGCCTCCCGCGACCCCAACCCCCCCACGGACCCCCGGCCCCCCACCGCCACGCCCACCCCGCCTTTCGCCAGGCGGAGAAGCCCAGAAGCCCTGGCCGTTTCAGTGTCCCGCGCGCGCGAACCTAGCCTAGCCTAGCCCGGAGCCCAGAGAGCCAGGGGCGGAGAGGCAGGCGGGCACCCCCCTCGGACACCCCAGGGACCCTGACACAGGCCGAGCGCCCCAGGCGGAAATGCAGTCCGACTGGGCAATGGCCAGCCGCCGGCCACACACGTCCCCTGAGCGTGCCTGGCGAGTGGAGCCACGCACAGGGAGGGCAGGAGGGAGGAACACACTCAGGGACTCAGGGAAAACCGGGCAGAGGGTGGCCGGGGGCAGCGGCCCGCTGGCTCCCAGTCAGTCAGTCGCCCGGCCAGGCTCAGAAGTGCGCCGCTGGGGTCGTGCCTCGCCCTGAGTTTCGGGCCCACTCTGCAAAGCCACCGCAGTCACCCCCTTCGGACCCAATGCCAAGGTCGGAGGGCTCTGCGCCTTGTTGGTACCAGTCAACGACCAGCACGTGCACAGCACCGCCCTGAGGAAGGGCATAGACCCCTCTGTCCAGTGTCCAGGAAAGGACCGCCTGTGGAAGAAGCACCCTGATTCAAACCCCTGTGGGAGCTTAGTCGGCGGCCTCACCAGACGGAAAGCCCCCTCCCCTGCAAGCATTGCAGGGGGGAGAGGGGGGAGGGAGGGGAGCGGTGGTTGCGTTGCGGGGACACGCGCCCACCGGGTCGTCAGGCCCTGCGTCTTGTCCTGTCCTCTGCAGGTGGACCGGTGACCGCGACCAAGGGGCCTCTGCTTCCCTGTCCCCACCGGCCGGGCTTCAACTCCTCTTGGCACCTGGTCCTCCATGGCAACCCCCTGGCCCCGAACCGCTTGCCTGCTCTGAAGGCTGCTTCCTCCTCTTTCAGGAGCGCCTGCCCTCTTTTGCCATCTGCTCTCTTGCTTGGCTCTCAGCGCAGACTCCTAAGACCCTGTGGCCTCCTCGGCCCTCTCTCAGCCTCTGCTGAGCACACACCCTGAAGTCCTGCGCGCACTTCAAGGGTGATGTGTGAATCCACTCTTACATCCATGGGAAGTTAGATGGGAGATGAGAGAACCTGTGACTGCCCAGTCTCCAGGCTACCATGGACCTGGTGACTTGCAGCCCAGAGTGAGTTGGCTGGGGTTGGGTGGGGGGTAGAGGGGTGAGTGTGTGTCTCTGTGTGTGTGTGTGTGTGTGTGTGTGTGTGTGAGAGAGAGAGAGAGAGAGAGAGAGAGAGAGGAGAGTCAAGGCCAGAGAGGGATTGAGTGGGAGATGGAGACAGGGATGCCTCCTCACAGGCCAAGAGAGGCACAAGAGAGAAGGAGAGATGGATGAACAGGGACCCACAGAGACATCTGCTGCTCCGATGAGAGTGAAAGGGAGAGACAGGCAGAGAGAGAGATAGACTCAGGGGGACCCTCACGGAGGAAGGCGGTGGGGAAGGAGGTAGAGACACAGGAGGGACCTTACGGAGGTGGTGCAAAGAGAGAAGGACCCAGGCAGAGACGCTCGATGGACTCTCCCACTCCCAGGATCTGGGTGTCAAGGTTCTGCTTGTGTGGCAGGAACGGGTGAGGGAGCGGGCCCCGCGGGTGGGCCCCGTGTTCTGGGGAAGGCGGGTGTCGCCCCCCCACACACCCCATCCTCCAGGCCGAGGGGTGGGGGGGTCGGTCTGGGTGCACATGGAGGGTCGTGGCCTGGACCTGGCTCGGCTCAGCGGGGTCTCATGGAGTGAGTGTCCTAGCGTCCCTGGGGAGAGCCAGGCCTGTGGGCCTTGTTGCAGGCGCTGGGCGCTGGTCGTCGGGAGGCCAGCCGCAGGCCTGAAGGGACAGCGACCGGCAGCCCAGGGCTGCGCCTGCGCCCTGGCCCGAGGGCCCGGGGGTCACGGCCTGTCTCTCGGGGCCACGCAAGTTAAAAGTGTGTGTGGGAAGGGGGCGCAAAAGCCTACAGCACCCGGTATTCCCAGGCGGTCTCCCATCCAAGTACTAACCAGGCCCGACCCTGCTTAGCTTCCGAGATCAGATGAGATCAGGCGCGTTCAGGGTGGTATGGCCGTAGACGGGGAGGGCCGCCCGGGGGCGCCTCAAGAGCCTGCTCCGGGTTCCACCCTTCAGTCCAGGGGACGGGAGGGGGGTGGAGGGGGGAAATCGGAGGGGGTGGTCGCAGGGGGCCTCCCTCGCCCGCCCCACAACAGCGCAGCCCAACCCAACTCAACTCAAGGCTGGGGGCTCTCACGCTCCGCTCCGACCTGACTCCACCGGGCAGCGGCCCAGGGGTCCTGGGAGACTGGGACTGGCTGAGTCCCGCCTCCAACACCGCCCCTCTCCACCTGGCTCCACCTACCGCGAGCCCCACCAAGCGCCCGCAGGGATCGCCCCGCCCCGCCCCGCCCCGGCCTGGTGTGGCCTGGCGTGGCCTGGCCTCCTCCGCCGCTCCTCGCCAAGGCCCAGGCCTCCCGCGACCCCAACCCCCCCACGGACCCCCGGCCCCCCACCGCCACGCCCACCCCGCCTTTCGCCAGGCGGAGAAGCCCAGAAGCCCTGGCCGTTTCAGTGTCCCGCGCGCGCGAACCTAGCCTAGCCTAGCCCGGAGCCCAGAGAGCCAGGGGCGGAGAGGCAGGCGGGCACCCCCCTCGGACACCCCAGGGACCCTGACACAGGCCCTGCGCCCCAGGCGGAAATGCAGTCCGACTGGGCAATGGCCAGCCGCCGGCCACACACGTCCCCTGAGCGTGCCTGGCGAGTGGAGCCACGCACAGGGAGGGCAGGAGGGAGGAACACACTCAGGGACTCAGGGAAAACCGGGCAGAGGGTGGCCGGGGGCAGCGGCCCGCTGGCTCCCAGTCAGTCAGTCGCCCGGCCAGGCTCAGAAGTGCGCCGCTGGGGTCGTGCCTCGCCCTGAGTTTCGGGCCCACTCTGCAAAGCCACCGCAGTCACCCCCTTCGGACCCAATGCCAAGGTCGGAGGGCTCTGCGCCTTGTTGGTACCAGTCAACGACCAGCACGTGCACAGCACCGCCCTGAGGAAGGGCATAGACCCCTCTGTCCAGTGTCCAGGAAAGGACCGCCTGTGGAAGAAGCACCCTGATTCAAACCCCTGTGGGAGCTTAGTCGGCGGCCTCACCAGACGGAAAGCCCCCTCCCCTGCAAGCATTGCAGGGGGGAGAGGGGGGAGGGAGGGGAGCGGTGGTTGCGTTGCGGGGACACGCGCCCACCGGGTCGTCAGGCCCTGCGTCTTGTCCTGTCCTCTGCAGGTGGACCGGTGACCGCGACCAAGGGGCCTCTGCTTCCCTGTCCCCACCGGCCGGGCTTCAACTCCTCTTGGCACCTGGTCCTCCATGGCAACCCCCTGGCCCCGAACCGCTTGCCTGCTCTGAAGGCTGCTTCCTCCTCTTTCAGGAGCGCCTGCCCTCTTTTGCCATCTGCTCTCTTGCTTGGCTCTCAGCGCAGACTCCTAAGACCCTGTGGCCTCCTCGGCCCTCTCTCAGCCTCTGCTGAGCACACACCCTGAAGTCCTGCGCGCACTTCAAGGGTGATGTGTGAATCCACTCTTACATCCATGGGAAGTTAGATGGGAGATGAGAGAACCTGTGACTGCCCAGTCTCCAGGCTACCATGGACCTGGTGACTTGCAGCCCAGAGTGAGTTGGCTGGGGTTGGGTGGGGGGTAGAGGGGTGAGTGTGTGTCTCTGTGTGTGTGTGTGTGTGTGTGTGTGTGTGTGAGAGAGAGAGAGAGAGAGAGAGAGAGAGAGAGGAGAGTCAAGGCCAGAGAGGGATTGAGTGGGAGATGGAGACAGGGATGCCTCCTCACAGGCCAAGAGAGGCACAAGAGAGAAGGAGAGATGGATGAACAGGGACCCACAGAGACATCTGCTGCTCCGATGAGAGTGAAAGGGAGAGACAGGCAGAGAGAGAGATAGACTCAGGGGGACCCTCACGGAGGAAGGCGGTGGGGAAGGAGGTAGAGACACAGGAGGGACCTTACGGAGGTGGTGCAAAGAGAGAAGGACCCAGGCAGAGACGCTCGATGGACTCTCCCACTCCCAGGATGTGGGTGTCAAGGTTCTGCTTGTGTGGCAGGAACGGGTGAGGGAGCGGGCCCCGCGGGTGGGCCCCGTGTTCTGGGGAAGGCGGGTGTCGCCCCCCCACACACCCCATCCTCCAGGCCGAGGGGTGGGGGGGTCGGTCTGGGTGCACATGGAGGGTCGTGGCCTGGACCTGGCTCGGCTCAGCGGGGTCTCATGGAGTGAGTGTCCTAGCGTCCCTGGGGAGAGCCAGGCCTGTGGGCCTTGTTGCAGGCGCTGGGCGCTGGTCGTCGGGAGGCCAGCCGCAGGCCTGAAGGGACAGCGACCGGCAGCCCAGGGCTGCGCCTGCGCCCTGGCCCGAGGGCCCGGGGGTCACGGCCTGTCTCTCGGGGCCACGCAAGTTAAAAGTGTGTGTGGGAAGGGGGCGCAAAAGCCTACAGCACCCGGTATTCCCAGGCGGTCTCCCATCCAAGTACTAACCAGGCCCGACCCTGCTTAGCTTCCGAGATCAGATGAGATCGGGCGCGTTCAGGGTGGTATGGCCGTAGACGGGGAGGGCCGCCCGGGGGCGCCTCAAGAGCCTGCTCCGGGTTCCACCCTTCAGTCCAGGGGACGGGAGGGGGGTGGAGGGGGGAAATCGGAGGGGGTGGTCGCAGGGGGCCTCCCTCGCCCGCCCCACAACAGCGCAGCCCAACCCAACTCAACTCAAGGCTGGGGGCTCTCACGCTCCGCTCCGACCTGACTCCACCGGGCAGCGGCCCAGGGGTCCTGGGAGACTGGGACTGGCTGAGTCCCGCCTCCAACACCGCCCCTCTCCACCTGGCTCCACCTACCGCGAGCCCCACCAAGCGCCCGCAGGGATCGCCCCGCCCCGCCCCGGCCTGGCGTGGCCTGGCGTGGCCTGGCCTCCTCCGCCGCTCCTCGCCAAGGCCCAGGCCTCCCGCGACCCCAACCCCCCCACGGACCCCCGGCCCCCCACCGCCACGCCCACCCCGCCTTTCGCCAGGCGGAGAAGCCCAGAAGCCCTGGCCGTTTCAGTGTCCCGCGCGCGCGAACCTAGCCTAGCCTAGCCCGGAGCCCAGAGAGCCAGGGGCGGAGAGGCAGGCGGGCACCCCCCTCGGACACCCCAGGGACCCTGACACAGGCCCAGCGCCCCAGGCGGAAATGCAGTCCGACTGGGCAATGGCCAGCCGCCGGCCACACACGTCCCCTGAGCGTGCCTGGCGAGTGGAGCCACGCACAGGGAGGGCAGGAGGGAGGAACACACTCAGGGACTCAGGGAAAACCGGGCAGAGGGTGGCCGGGGGCAGCGGCCCGCTGGCTCCCAGTCAGTCAGTCGCCCGGCCAGGCTCAGAAGTGCGCCGCTGGGGTCGTGCCTCGCCCTGAGTTTCGGGCCCACTCTGCAAAGCCACCGCAGTCACCCCCTTCGGACCCAATGCCAAGGTCGGAGGGCTCTGCGCCTTGTTGGTACCAGTCAACGACCAGCACGTGCACAGCACCGCCCTGAGGAAGGGCATAGACCCCTCTGTCCAGTGTCCAGGAAAGGACCGCCTGTGGAAGAAGCACCCTGATTCAAACCCCTGTGGGAGCTTAGTCGGCGGCCTCACCAGACGGAAAGCCCCCTCCCCTGCAAGCATTGCAGGGGGGAGAGGGGGGAGGGAGGGGAGCGGTGGTTGCGTTGCGGGGACACGCGCCCACCGGGTCGTCAGGCCCTGCGTCTTGTCCTGTCCTCTGCAGGTGGACCGGTGACCGCGACCAAGGGGCCTCTGCTTCCCTGTCCCCACCGGCCGGGCTTCAACTCCTCTTGGCACCTGGTCCTCCATGGCAACCCCCTGGCCCCGAACCGCTTGCCTGCTCTGAAGGCTGCTTCCTCCTCTTTCAGGAGCGCCTGCCCTCTTTTGCCATCTGCTCTCTTGCTTGGCTCTCAGCGCAGACTCCTAAGACCCTGTGGCCTCCTCGGCCCTCTCTCAGCCTCTGCTGAGCACACACCCTGAAGTCCTGCGCGCACTTCAAGGGTGATGTGTGAATCCACTCTTACATCCATGGGAAGTTAGATGGGAGATGAGAGAACCTGTGACTGCCCAGTCTCCAGGCTACCATGGACCTGGTGACTTGCAGCCCAGAGTGAGTTGGCTGGGGTTGGGTGGGGGGTAGAGGGGTGAGTGTGTGTCTCTCTCTGTGTGTGTGTGTGTGTGTGTGTGTGTGTGAGAGAGAGAGAGAGAGAGAGAGAGAGAGAGAGAGGAGAGTCAAGGCCAGAGAGGGATTGAGTGGGAGATGGAGACAGGGATGCCTCCTCACAGGCCAAGAGAGGCACAAGAGAGAAGGAGAGATGGATGAACAGGGACCCACAGAGACATCTGCTGCTCCGATGAGAGTGAAAGGGAGAGACAGGCAGAGAGAGAGATAGACTCAGGGGGACCCTCACGGAGGAAGGCGGTGGGGAAGGAGGTAGAGACACAGGAGGGACCTTGCGGAGGTGGTGCAAAGAGAGAAGGACCCAGGCAGAGACGCTCGATGGACTCTCCCACTCCCAGGATCTGGGTGTCAAGGTTCTGCTTGTGTGGCAGGAACGGGTGAGGGAGCGGGCCCCGCGGGTGGGCCCCGTGTTCTGGGGAAGGCGGGTGTCGCCCCCCCACACACCCCATCCTCCAGGCCGAGGGGTGGGGGGGTCGGTCTGGGTGCACATGGAGGGTCGTGGCCTGGACCTGGCTCGGCTCAGCGGGGTCTCATGGAGTGAGTGTCCTAGCGTCCCTGGGGAGAGCCAGGCCTGTGGGCCTTGTTGCAGGCGCTGGGCGCTGGTCGTCGGGAGGCCAGCCGCAGGCCTGAAGGGACAGCGACCGGCAGCCCAGGGCTGCGCCTGCGCCCTGGCCCGAGGGCCCGGGGGTCACGGCCTGTCTCTCGGGGCCACGCAAGTTAAAAGTGTGTGTGGGAAGGGGGCGCAAAAGCCTACAGCACCCGGTATTCCCAGGCGGTCTCCCATCCAAGTACTAACCAGGCCCGACCCTGCTTAGCTTCCGAGATCAGATGAGATCAGGCGCGTTCAGGGTGGTATGGCCGTAGACGGGGAGGGCCGCCCGGGGGCGCCTCAAGAGCCTGCTCCGGGTTCCACCCTTCAGTCCAGGGGACGGGAGGGGGGTGGAGGGGGGAAATCGGAGGGGGTGGTCGCAGGGGGCCTCCCTCGCCCGCCCCACAACAGCGCAGCCCAACCCAACTCAACTCAAGGCTGGGGGCTCTCACGCTCCGCTCCGACCTGACTCCACCGGGCAGCGGCCCAGGGGTCCTGGGAGACTGGGACTGGCTGAGTCCCGCCTCCAACACCGCCCCTCTCCACCTGGCTCCACCTACCGCGAGCCCCACCAAGCGCCCGCAGGGATCGCCCCGCCCCGCCCCGGCCTGGCGTGGCCTGGCGTGGCCTGGCCTCCTCCGCCGCTCCTCGCCAAGGCCCAGGCCTCCCGCGACCCCAACCCCCCCACGGACCCCCGGCCCCCCACCGCCACGCCCACCCCGCCTTTCGCCAGGCGGAGAAGCCCAGAAGCCCTGGCCGTTTCAGTGTCCCGCGCGCGCGAACCTAGCCTAGCCTAGCCCGGAGCCCAGAGAGCCAGGGGCGGAGAGGCAGGCGGGCACCCCCCTCGGACACCCCAGGGACCCTGACACAGGCCCAGCGCCCCAGGCGGAAATGCAGTCCGACTGGGCAATGGCCAGCCGCCGGCCACACACGTCCCCTGAGCGTGCCTGGCGAGTGGAGCCACGCACAGGGAGGGCAGGAGGGAGGAACACACTCAGGGACTCAGGGAAAACCGGGCAGAGGGTGGCCGGGGGCAGCGGCCCGCTGGCTCCCAGTCAGTCAGTCGCCCGGCCAGGCTCAGAAGTGCGCCGCTGGGGTCGTGCCTCGCCCTGAGTTTCGGGCCCACTCTGCAAAGCCACCGCAGTCACCCCCTTCGGACCCAATGCCAAGGTCGGAGGGCTCTGCGCCTTGTTGGTACCAGTCAACGACCAGCACGTGCACAGCACCGCCCTGAGGAAGGGCATAGACCCCTCTGTCCAGTGTCCAGGAAAGGACCGCCTGTGGAAGAAGCACCCTGATTCAAACCCCTGTGGGAGCTTAGTCGGCGGCCTCACCAGACGGAAAGCCCCCTCCCCTGCAAGCATTGCAGGGGGGAGAGGGGGGAGGGAGGGGAGCGGTGGTTGCGTTGCGGGGACACGCGCCCACCGGGTCGTCAGGCCCTGCGTCTTGTCCTGTCCTCTGCAGGTGGACCGGTGACCGCGACCAAGGGGCCTCTGCTTCCCTGTCCCCACCGGCCGGGCTTCAACTCCTCTTGGCACCTGGTCCTCCATGGCAACCCCCTGGCCCCGAACCGCTTGCCTGCTCTGAAGGCTGCTTCCTCCTCTTTCAGGAGCGCCTGCCCTCTTTTGCCATCTGCTCTCTTGCTTGGCTCTCAGCGCAGACTCCTAAGACCCTGTGGCCTCCTCGGCCCTCTCTCAGCCTCTGCTGAGCACACACCCTGAAGTCCTGCGCGCACTTCAAGGGTGATGTGTGAATCCACTCTTACATCCATGGGAAGTTAGATGGGAGATGAGAGAACCTGTGACTGCCCAGTCTCCAGGCTACCATGGACCTGGTGACTTGCAGCCCAGAGTGAGTTGGCTGGGGTTGGGTGGGGGGTAGAGGGGTGAGTGTGTGTCTCTCTCTCTGTGTGTGTGTGTGTGTGTGTGTGTGTGTGTGAGAGAGAGAGAGAGAGAGAGAGAGAGAGAGAGAGAGAGAGGAGAGTCAAGGCCAGAGAGGGATTGAGTGGGAGATGGAGACAGGGATGCCTCCTCACAGGCCAAGAGAGGCACAAGAGAGAAGGAGAGATGGATGAACAGGGACCCACAGAGACATCTGCTGCTCCGATGAGAGTGAAAGGGAGAGACAGGCAGAGAGAGAGATAGACTCAGGGGGACCCTCACGGAGGAAGGCGGTGGGGAAGGAGGTAGAGACACAGGAGGGACCTTGCGGAGGTGGTGCAAAGAGAGAAGGACCCAGGCAGAGACGCTCGATGGACTCTCCCACTCCCAGGATGTGGGTGTCAAGGTTCTGCTTGTGTGGCAGGAACGGGTGAGGGAGCGGGCCCCGCGGGTGGGCCCCGTGTTCTGGGGAAGGCGGGTGTCGCCCCCCCACACACCCCATCCTCCAGGCCGAGGGGTGGGGGGGTCGGTCTGGGTGCACATGGAGGGTCGTGGCCTGGACCTGGCTCGGCTCAGCGGGGTCTCATGGAGTGAGTGTCCTAGCGTCCCTGGGGAGAGCCAGGCCTGTGGGCCTTGTTGCAGGCGCTGGGCGCTGGTCGTCGGGAGGCCAGCCGCAGGCCTGAAGGGACAGCGACCGGCAGCCCAGGGCTGCGCCTGCGCCCTGGCCCGAGGGCCCGGGGGTCACGGCCTGTCTCTCGGGGCCACGCAAGTTAAAAGTGTGTGTGGGAAGGGGGCGCAAAAGCCTACAGCACCCGGTATTCCCAGGCGGTCTCCCATCCAAGTACTAACCAGGCCCGACCCTGCTTAGCTTCCGAGATCAGATGAGATCAGGCGCGTTCAGGGTGGTATGGCCGTAGACGGGGAGGGCCGCCCGGGGGCGCCTCAAGAGCCTGCTCCGGGTTCCACCCTTCAGTCCAGGGGACGGGAGGGGGGTGGAGGGGGGAAATCGGAGGTGGTGGTCGCAGGGGGCCTCCCTCGCCCGCCCCACAACAGCGCAGCCCAACCCAACTCAACTCAAGGCTGGGGGCTCTCACGCTCCGCTCCGACCTGACTCCACCGGGCAGCGGCCCAGGGGTCCTGGGAGACTGGGACTGGCTGAGTCCCGCCTCCAACACCGCCGCTCTCCACCTGGCTCCACCTACCGCGAGCCCCACCAAGCGCCCGCAGGGATCGCCCCGCCCCGCCCCGGCCTGGCGTGGCCTGGCGTGGCCTGGCCTCCTCCGCCGCTCCTCGCCAAGGCCCAGGCCTCCCGCGACCCCAACCCCCCCACGGACCCCCGGCCCCCCACCGCCACGCCCACCCCGCCTTTCGCCAGGCGGAGAAGCCCAGAAGCCCTGGCCGTTTCAGTGTCCCGCGCGCGCGAACCTAGCCTAGCCTAGCCCGGAGCCCAGAGAGCCAGGGGCGGAGAGGCAGGCGGGCACCCCCCTCGGACACCCCAGGGACCCTGACACAGGCCCAGCGCCCCAGGCGGAAATGCAGTCCGACTGGGCAATGGCCAGCCGCCGGCCACACACGTCCCCTGAGCGTGCCTGGCGAGTGGAGCCACGCACAGGGAGGGCAGGAGGGAGGAACACACTCAGGGACTCAGGGAAAACCGGGCAGAGGGTGGCCGGGGGCAGCGGCCCGGTGGCTCCCAGTCAGTCAGTCGCCCGGCCAGGCTCAGAAGTGCGCCGCTGGGGTCGTGCCTCGCCCTGAGTTTCGGGCCCACTCTGCAAAGCCACCGCAGTCACCCCCTTCGGACCCAATGCCAAGGTCGGAGGGCTCTGCGCCTTGTTGGTACCAGTCAACGACCAGCACGTGCACAGCACCGCCCTGAGGAAGGGCATAGACCCCTCTGTCCAGTGTCCAGGAAAGGACCGCCTGTGGAAGAAGCACCCTGATTCAAACCCCTGTGGGAGCTTAGTCGGCGGCCTCACCAGACGGAAAGCCCCCTCCCCTGCAAGCATTGCAGGGGGG
Organism: Marmota flaviventris; assembly: GCF_047511675.1. Lineage (NCBI taxonomy): Eukaryota > Metazoa > Chordata > Mammalia > Rodentia > Sciuridae > Marmota > Marmota flaviventris. The sequence continues at coordinate 154,880 of NW_027287911.1, forward strand.
AGAGGGGGGAGGGAGGGGAGCGGTGGTTGCGTTGCGGGGACACGCGCCCACCGGGTCGTCAGGCCCTGCGTCTTGTCCTGTCCTCTGCAGGTGGACCGGTGACCGCGACCAAGGGGCCTCTGCTTCCCTGTCCCCACCGGCCGGGCTTCAACTCCTCTTGGCACCTGGTCCTCCATGGCAACCCCCTGGCCCCGAACCGCTTGCCTGCTCTGAAGGCTGCTTCCTCCTCTTTCAGGAGCGCCTGCCCTCTTTTGCCATCTGCTCTCTTGCTTGGCTCTCAGCGCAGACTCCTAAGACCCTGTGGCCTCCTCGGCCCTCTCTCAGCCTCTGCTGAGCACACACCCTGAAGTCCTGCGCGCACTTCAAGGGTGATGTGTGAATCCACTCTTACATCCATGGGAAGTTAGATGGGAGATGAGAGAACCTGTGACTGCCCAGTCTCCAGGCTACCATGGACCTGGTGACTTGCAGCCCAGAGTGAGTTGGCTGGGGTTGGGTGGGGGGTAGAGGGGTGAGTGTGTGTCTCTCTGTGTGTGTGTGTGTGTGTGTGTGTGTGTGAGAGAGAGAGAGAGAGAGAGAGAGAGAGAGAGAGGAGAGTCAAGGCCAGAGAGGGATTGAGTGGGAGATGGAGACAGGGATGCCTCCTCACAGGCCAAGAGAGGCACAAGAGAGAAGGAGAGATGGATGAACAGGGACCCACAGAGACATCTGCTGCTCCGATGAGAGTGAAAGGGAGAGACAGGCAGAGAGAGAGATAGACTCAGGGGGACCCTCACGGAGGAAGGCGGTGGGGAAGGAGGTAGAGACACAGGAGGGACCTTGCGGAGGTGGTGCAAAGAGAGAAGGACCCAGGCAGAGACGCTCGATGGACTCTCCCACTCCCAGGATCTGGGTGTCAAGGTTCTGCTTGTGTGGCAGGAACGGGTGAGGGAGCGGGCCCCGCGGGTGGGCCCCGTGTTCTGGGGAAGGCGGGTGTCGCCCCCCCACACACCCCATCCTCCAGGCCGAGGGGTGGGGGGGTCGGTCTGGGTGCACATGGAGGGTCGTGGCCTGGACCTGGCTCGGCTCAGCGGGGTCTCATGGAGTGAGTGTCCTAGCGTCCCTGGGGAGAGCCAGGCCTGTGGGCCTTGTTGCAGGCGCTGGGCGCTGGTCGTCGGGAGGCCAGCCGCAGGCCTGAAGGGACAGCGACCGGCAGCCCAGGGCTGCGCCTGCGCCCTGGCCCGAGGGCCCGGGGGTCACGGCCTGTCTCTCGGGGCCACGCAAGTTAAAAGTGTGTGTGGGAAGGGGGCGCAAAAGCCTACAGCACCCGGTATTCCCAGGCGGTCTCCCATCCAAGTACTAACCAGGCCCGACCCTGCTTAGCTTCCGAGATCAGACGAGATCGGGCGCGTTCAGGGTGGTATGGCCGTAGACGGGGAGGGCCGCCCGGGGGCGCCTCAAGAGCCTGCTCCGGGTTCCACCCTTCAGTCCAGGGGACGGGAGGGGGGTGGAGGGGGGAAATCGGAGGGGGTGGTCGCAGGGGGCCTCCCTCGCCCGCCCCACAACAGCGCAGCCCAACCCAACTCAACTCAAGGCTGGGGGCTCTCACGCTCCGCTCCGACCTGACTCCACCGGGCAGCGGCCCAGGGGTCCTGGGAGACTGGGACTGGCTGAGTCCCGCCTCCAACACCGCCCCTCTCCACCTGGCTCCACCTACCGCGAGCCCCACCAAGCGCCCGCAGGGATCGCCCCGCCCCGCCCCGGCCTGGCGTGGCCTGGCGTGGCCTGGCCTCCTCCGCCGCTCCTCGCCAAGGCCCAGGCCTCCCGCGACCCCAACCCCCCCACGGACCCCCGGCCCCCCACCGCCACGCCCACCCCGCCTTTCGCCAGGCGGAGAAGCCCAGAAGCCCTGGCCGTTTCAGTGTCCCGCGCGCGCGAACCTAGCCTAGCCTAGCCCGGAGCCCAGAGAGCCAGGGGCGGAGAGGCAGGCGGGCACCCCCCTCGGACACCCCAGGGACCCTGACACAGGCCCAGCGCCCCAGGCGGAAATGCAGTCCGACTGGGCAATGGCCAGCCGCCGGCCACACACGTCCCCTGAGCGTGCCTGGCGAGTGGAGCCACGCACAGGGAGGGCAGGAGGGAGGAACACACTCAGGGACTCAGGGAAAACCGGGCAGAGGGTGGCCGGGGGCAGCGGCCCGGTGGCTCCCAGTCAGTCAGTCGCCCGGCCAGGCTCAGAAGTGCGCCGCTGGGGTCGTGCCTCGCCCTGAGTTTCGGGCCCACTCTGCAAAGCCACCGCAGTCACCCCCTTTGGACCCAATGCCAAGGTCGGAGGGCTCTGCGCCTTGTTGGTACCAGTCAACGACCAGCACGTGCACAGCACCGCCCTGAGGAAGGGCATAGACCCCTCTGTCCAGTGTCCAGGAAAGGACCGCCTGTGGAAGAAGCACCCTGATTCAAACCCCTGTGGGAGCTTAGTCGGCGGCCTCACCAGACGGAAAGCCCCCTCCCCTGCAAGCATTGCAGGGGGGAGAGGGGGGAGGGAGGGGAGCGGTGGTTGCGTTGCGGGGACACGCGCCCACCGGGTCGTCAGGCCCTGCGTCTTGTCCTGTCCTCTGCAGGTGGACCGGTGACCGCGACCAAGGGGCCTCTGCTTCCCTGTCCCCACCGGCCGGGCTTCAACTCCTCTTGGCACCTGGTCCTCCATGGCAACCCCCTGGCCCCGAACCGCTTGCCTGCTCTGAAGGCTGCTTCCTCCTCTTTCAGGAGCGCCTGCCCTCTTTTGCCATCTGCTCTCTTGCTTGGCTCTCAGCGCAGACTCCTAAGACCCTGTGGCCTCCTCGGCCCTCTCTCAGCCTCTGCTGAGCACACACCCTGAAGTCCTGCGCGCACTTCAAGGGTGATGTGTGAATCCACTCTTACATCCATGGGAAGTTAGATGGGAGATGAGAGAACCTGTGACTGCCCAGTCTCCAGGCTACCATGGACCTGGTGACTTGCAGCCCAGAGTGAGTTGGCTGGGGTTGGGTGGGGGGTAGAGGGGTGAGTGTGTGTCTCTCTCTCTGTGTGTGTGTGTGTGTGTCTGTGAGAGAGAGAGAGAGAGAGAGAGAGAGAGAGGAGAGTCAAGGCCAGAGAGGGATTGAGTGGGAGATGGAGACAGGGATGCCTCCTCACAGGCCAAGAGAGGCACAAGAGAGAAGGAGAGATGGATGAACAGGGACCCACAGAGACATCTGCTGCTCCGATGAGAGTGAAAGGGAGAGACAGGCAGAGAGAGAGATAGACTCAGGGGGACCCTCACGGAGGAAGGCGGTGGGGAAGGAGGTAGAGACACAGGAGGGACCTTGCGGAGGTGGTGCAAAGAGAGAAGGACCCAGGCAGAGACGCTCGATGGACTCTCCCACTCCCAGGATCTGGGTGTCAAGGTTCTGCTTGTGTGGCAGGAACGGGTGAGGGAGCGGGCCCCGCGGGTGGGCCCCGTGTTCTGGGGAAGGCGGGTGTCGCCCCCCCACACACCCCATCCTCCAGGCCGAGGGGTGGGGGGGTCGGTCTGGGTGCACATGGAGGGTCGTGGCCTGGACCTGGCTCGGCTCAGCGGGGTCTCATGGAGTGAGTGTCCTAGCGTCCCTGGGGAGAGCCAGGCCTGTGGGCCTTGTTGCAGGCGCTGGGCGCTGGTCGTCGGGAGGCCAGCCGCAGGCCTGAAGGGACAGCGACCGGCAGCCCAGGGCTGCGCCTGCGCCCTGGCCCGAGGGCCCGGGGGTCACGGCCTGTCTCTCGGGGCCACGCAAGTTAAAAGTGTGTGTGGGAAGGGGGCGCAAAAGCCTACAGCACCCGGTATTCCCAGGCGGTCTCCCATCCAAGTACTAACCAGGCCCGACCCTGCTTAGCTTCCGAGATCAGACGAGATCGGGCGCGTTCAGGGTGGTATGGCCGTAGACGGGGAGGGCCGCCCGGGGGCGCCTCAAGAGCCTGCTCCGGGTTCCACCCTTCAGTCCAGGGGACGGGAGGGGGGTGGAGGGGGGAAATCGGAGGGGGTGGTAGCAGGGGGCCTCCCTCGCCCGCCCCACAACAGCGCAGCCCAACCCAACTCAACTCAAGGCTGGGGGCTCTCACGCTCCGCTCCGACCTGACTCCACCGGGCAGCGGCCCAGGGGTCCTGGGAGACTGGGACTGGCTGAGTCCCGCCTCCAACACCGCCCCTCTCCACCTGGCTCCACCTACCGCGAGCCCCACCAAGCGCCCGCAGGGATCGCCCCGCCCCGCCCCGGCCTGGCGTGGCCTGGCGTGGCCTGGCCTCCTCCGCCGCTCCTCGCCAAGGCCCAGGCCTCCCGCGACCCCAACCCCCCCACGGAGCCCCGGCCCCCCACCGCCACGCCCACCCCGCCTTTCGCCAGGCGGAGAAGCCCAGAAGCCCTGGCCGTTTCAGTGTCCCGCGCGCGCGAACCTAGCCTAGCCTAGCCCGGAGCCCAGAGAGCCAGGGGCGGAGAGGCAGGCGGGCACCCCCCTCGGACACCCCAGGGACCCTGACACAGGCCCAGCGCCCCAGGCGGAAATGCAGTCCGACTGGGCAATGGCCAGCCGCCGGCCACACACGTCCCCTGAGCGTGCCTGGCGAGTGGAGCCACGCACAGGGAGGGCAGGAGGGAGGAACACACTCAGGGACTCAGGGAAAACCGGGCAGAGGGTGGCCGGGGGCAGCGGCCCGGTGGCTCCCAGTCAGTCAGTCGCCCGGCCAGGCTCAGAAGTGCGCCGCTGGGGTCGTGCCTCGCCCTGAGTTTCGGGCCCACTCTGCAAAGCCACCGCAGTCACCCCCTTCGGACCCAATGCCAAGGTCGGAGGGCTCTGCGCCTTGTTGGTACCAGTCAACGACCAGCACGTGCACAGCACCGCCCTGAGGAAGGGCATAGACCCCTCTGTCCAGTGTCCAGGAAAGGACCGCCTGTGGAAGAAGCACCCTGATTCAAACCCCTGTGGGAGCTTAGTCGGCGGCCTCACCAGACGGAAAGCCCCCTCCCCTGCAAGCATTGCAGGGGGGAGAGGGGGGAGGGAGGGGAGCGGTGGTTGCGTTGCGGGGACACGCGCCCACCGGGTCGTCAGGCCCTGCGTCTTGTCCTGTCCTCTGCAGGTGGACCGGTGACCGCGACCAAGGGGCCTCTGCTTCCCTGTCCCCACCGGCCGGGCTTCAACTCCTCTTGGCACCTGGTCCTCCATGGCAACCCCCTGGCCCCGAACCGCTTGCCTGCTCTGAAGGCTGCTTCCTCCTCTTTCAGGAGCGCCTGCCCTCTTTTGCCATCTGCTCTCTTGCTTGGCTCTCAGCGCAGACTCCTAAGACCCTGTGGCCTCCTCGGCCCTCTCTCAGCCTCTGCTGAGCACACACCCTGAAGTCCTGCGCGCACTTCAAGGGTGATGTGTGAATCCACTCTTACATCCATGGGAAGTTAGATGGGAGATGAGAGAACCTGTGACTGCCCAGTCTCCAGGCTACCATGGACCTGGTGACTTGCAGCCCAGAGTGAGTTGGCTGGGGTTGGGTGGGGGGTAGAGGGGTGAGTGTGTGTCTCTCTCTCTGTGTGTGTGTGTGTGTGTCTGTGTGAGAGAGAGAGAGAGAGAGAGAGAGAGAGAGAGAGAGAGAGAGGAGAGTCAAGGCCAGAGAGGGATTGAGTGGGAGATGGAGACAGGGATGCCTCCTCACAGGCCAAGAGAGGCACAAGAGAGAAGGAGAGATGGATGAACAGGGACCCACAGAGACATCTGCTGCTCCGATGAGAGTGAAAGGGAGAGACAGGCAGAGAGAGAGATAGACTCAGGGGGACCCTCACGGAGGAAGGCGGTGGGGAAGGAGGTAGAGACACAGGAGGGACCTTGCGGAGGTGGTGCAAAGAGAGAAGGACCCAGGCAGAGACGCTCGATGGACTCTCCCACTCCCAGGATCTGGGTGTCAAGGTTCTGCTTGTGTGGCAGGAACGGGTGAGGGAGCGGGCCCCGCGGGTGGGCCCCGTGTTCTGGGGAAGGCGGGTGTCGCCCCCCCACACACCCCATCCTCCAGGCCGAGGGGTGGGGGGGTCGGTCTGGGTGCACATGGAGGGTCGTGGCCTGGACCTGGCTCGGCTCAGCGGGGTCTCATGGAGTGAGTGTCCTAGCGTCCCTGGGGAGAGCCAGGCCTGTGGGCCTTGTTGCAGGCGCTGGGCGCTGGTCGTCGGGAGGCCAGCCGCAGGCCTGAAGGGACAGCGACCGGCAGCCCAGGGCTGCGCCTGCGCCCTGGCCCGAGGGCCCGGGGGTCACGGCCTGTCTCTCGGGGCCACGCAAGTTAAAAGTGTGTGTGGGAAGGGGGCGCAAAAGCCTACAGCACCCGGTATTCCCAGGCGGTCTCCCATCCAAGTACTAACCAGGCCCGACCCTGCTTAGCTTCCGAGATCAGACGAGATCGGGCGCGTTCAGGGTGGTATGGCCGTAGACGGGGAGGGCCGCCCGGGGGCGCCTCAAGAGCCTGCTCCGGGTTCCACCCTTCAGTCCAGGGGACGGGAGGGGGGTGGAGGGGGGAAATCGGAGGGGGTGGTCGCAGGGGGCCTCCCTCGCCCGCCCCACAACAGCGCAGCCCAACCCAACTCAACTCAAGGCTGGGGGCTCTCACGCTCCGCTCCGACCTGACTCCACCGGGCAGCGGCCCAGGGGTCCTGGGAGACTGGGACTGGCTGAGTCCCGCCTCCAACACCGCCCCTCTCCACCTGGCTCCACCTACCGCGAGCCCCACCAAGCGCCCGCAGGGATCGCCCCGCCCCGCCCCGGCCTGGCGTGGCCTGGCGTGGCCTGGCCTCCTCCGCCGCTCCTCGCCAAGGCCCAGGCCTCCCGCGACCCCAACCCCCCCACGGACCCCCGGCCCCCCACCGCCACGCCCACCCCGCCTTTCGCCAGGCGGAGAAGCCCAGAAGCCCTGGCCGTTTCAGTGTCCCGCGCGCGCGAACCTAGCCTAGCCTAGCCCGGAGCCCAGAGAGCCAGGGGCGGAGAGGCAGGCGGGCACCCCCCTCGGACACCCCAGGGACCCTGACACAGGCCCAGCGCCCCAGGCGGAAATGCAGTCCGACTGGGCAATGGCCAGCCGCCGGCCACACACGTCCCCTGAGCGTGCCTGGCGAGTGGAGCCACGCACAGGGAGGGCAGGAGGGAGGAACACACTCAGGGACTCAGGGAAAACCGGGCAGAGGGTGGCCGGGGGCAGCGGCCCGGTGGCTCCCAGTCAGTCAGTCGCCCGGCCAGGCTCAGAAGTGCGCCGCTGGGGTCGTGCCTCGCCCTGAGTTTCGGGCCCACTCTGCAAAGCCACCGCAGTCACCCCCTTTGGACCCAATGCCAAGGTCGGAGGGCTCTGCGCCTTGTTGGTACCAGTCAACGACCAGCACGTGCACAGCACCGCCCTGAGGAAGGGCATAGACCCCTCTGTCCAGTGTCCAGGAAAGGACCGCCTGTGGAAGAAGCACCCTGATTCAAACCCCTGTGGGAGCTTAGTCGGCGGCCTCACCAGACGGAAAGCCCCCTCCCCTGCAAGCATTGCAGGGGGGAGAGGGGGGAGGGAGGGGAGCGGTGGTTGCGTTGCGGGGACACGCGCCCACCGGGTCGTCAGGCCCTGCGTCTTGTCCTGTCCTCTGCAGGTGGACCGGTGACCGCGACCAAGGGGCCTCTGCTTCCCTGTCCCCACCGGCCGGGCTTCAACTCCTCTTGGCACCTGGTCCTCCATGGCAACCCCCTGGCCCCGAACCGCTTGCCTGCTCTGAAGGCTGCTTCCTCCTCTTTCAGGAGCGCCTGCCCTCTTTTGCCATCTGCTCTCTTGCTTGGCTCTCAGCGCAGACTCCTAAGACCCTGTGGCCTCCTCGGCCCTCTCTCAGCCTCTGCTGAGCACACACCCTGAAGTCCTGCGCGCACTTCAAGGGTGATGTGTGAATCCACTCTTACATCCATGGGAAGTTAGATGGGAGATGAGAGAACCTGTGACTGCCCAGTCTCCAGGCTACCATGGACCTGGTGACTTGCAGCCCAGAGTGAGTTGGCTGGGGTTGGGTGGGGGGTAGAGGGGTGAGTGTGTGTCTCTCTCTCTGTGTGTGTGTGTGTGTGTCTGTGAGAGAGAGAGAGAGAGAGAGAGAGAGAGGAGAGTCAAGGCCAGAGAGGGATTGAGTGGGAGATGGAGACAGGGATGCCTCCTCACAGGCCAAGAGAGGCACAAGAGAGAAGGAGAGATGGATGAACAGGGACCCACAGAGACATCTGCTGCTCCGATGAGAGTGAAAGGGAGAGACAGGCAGAGAGAGAGATAGACTCAGGGGGACCCTCACGGAGGAAGGCGGTGGGGAAGGAGGTAGAGACACAGGAGGGACCTTGCGGAGGTGGTGCAAAGAGAGAAGGACCCAGGCAGAGACGCTCGATGGACTCTCCCACTCCCAGGATCTGGGTGTCAAGGTTCTGCTTGTGTGGCAGGAACGGGTGAGGGAGCGGGCCCCGCGGGTGGGCCCCGTGTTCTGGGGAAGGCGGGTGTCGCCCCCCCACACACCCCATCCTCCAGGCCGAGGGGTGGGGGGGTCGGTCTGGGTGCACATGGAGGGTCGTGGCCTGGACCTGGCTCGGCTCAGCGGGGTCTCATGGAGTGAGTGTCCTAGCGTCCCTGGGGAGAGCCAGGCCTGTGGGCCTTGTTGCAGGCGCTGGGCGCTGGTCGTCGGGAGGCCAGCCGCAGGCCTGAAGGGACAGCGACCGGCAGCCCAGGGCTGCGCCTGCGCCCTGGCCCGAGGGCCCGGGGGTCACGGCCTGTCTCTCGGGGCCACGCAAGTTAAAAGTGTGTGTGGGAAGGGGGCGCAAAAGCCTACAGCACCCGGTATTCCCAGGCGGTCTCCCATCCAAGTACTAACCAGGCCCGACCCTGCTTAGCTTCCGAGATCAGACGAGATCGGGCGCGTTCAGGGTGGTATGGCCGTAGACGGGGAGGGCCGCCCGGGGGCGCCTCAAGAGCCTGCTCCGGGTTCCACCCTTCAGTCCAGGGGACGGGAGGGGGGTGGAGGGGGGAAATCGGAGGGGGTGGTAGCAGGGGGCCTCCCTCGCCCGCCCCACAACAGCGCAGCCCAACCCAACTCAACTCAAGGCTGGGGGCTCTCACGCTCCGCTCCGACCTGACTCCACCGGGCAGCGGCCCAGGGGTCCTGGGAGACTGGGACTGGCTGAGTCCCGCCTCCAACACCGCCCCTCTCCACCTGGCTCCACCTACCGCGAGCCCCACCAAGCGCCCGCAGGGATCGCCCCGCCCCGCCCCGGCCTGGCGTGGCCTGGCGTGGCCTGGCCTCCTCCGCCGCTCCTCGCCAAGGCCCAGGCCTCCCGCGACCCCAACCCCCCCACGGAGCCCCGGCCCCCCACCGCCACGCCCACCCCGCCTTTCGCCAGGCGGAGAAGCCCAGAAGCCCTGGCCGTTTCAGTGTCCCGCGCGCGCGAACCTAGCCTAGCCTAGCCCGGAGCCCAGAGAGCCAGGGGCGGAGAGGCAGGCGGGCACCCCCCTCGGACACCCCAGGGACCCTGACACAGGCCCAGCGCCCCAGGCGGAAATGCAGTCCGACTGGGCAATGGCCAGCCGCCGGCCACACACGTCCCCTGAGCGTGCCTGGCGAGTGGAGCCACGCACAGGGAGGGCAGGAGGGAGGAACACACTCAGGGACTCAGGGAAAACCGGGCAGAGGGTGGCCGGGGGCAGCGGCCCGGTGGCTCCCAGTCAGTCAGTCGCCCGGCCAGGCTCAGAAGTGCGCCGCTGGGGTCGTGCCTCGCCCTGAGTTTCGGGCCCACTCTGCAAAGCCACCGCAGTCACCCCCTTCGGACCCAATGCCAAGGTCGGAGGGCTCTGCGCCTTGTTGGTACCAGTCAACGACCAGCACGTGCACAGCACCGCCCTGAGGAAGGGCATAGACCCCTCTGTCCAGTGTCCAGGAAAGGACCGCCTGTGGAAGAAGCACCCTGATTCAAACCCCTGTGGGAGCTTAGTCGGCGGCCTCACCAGACGGAAAGCCCCCTCCCCTGCAAGCATTGCAGGGGGGAGAGGGGGGAGGGAGGGGAGCGGTGGTTGCGTTGCGGGGACACGCGCCCACCGGGTCGTCAGGCCCTGCGTCTTGTCCTGTCCTCTGCAGGTGGACCGGTGACCGCGACCAAGGGGCCTCTGCTTCCCTGTCCCCACCGGCCGGGCTTCAACTCCTCTTGGCACCTGGTCCTCCATGGCAACCCCCTGGCCCCGAACCGCTTGCCTGCTCTGAAGGCTGCTTCCTCCTCTTTCAGGAGCGCCTGCCCTCTTTTGCCATCTGCTCTCTTGCTTGGCTCTCAGCGCAGACTCCTAAGACCCTGTGGCCTCCTCGGCCCTCTCTCAGCCTCTGCTGAGCACACACCCTGAAGTCCTGCGCGCACTTCAAGGGTGATGTGTGAATCCACTCTTACATCCATGGGAAGTTAGATGGGAGATGAGAGAACCTGTGACTGCCCAGTCTCCAGGCTACCATGGACCTGGTGACTTGCAGCCCAGAGTGAGTTGGCTGGGGTTGGGTGGGGGGTAGAGGGGTGAGTGTGTGTCTCTCTCTCTGTGTGTGTGTGTGTGTGTCTGTGAGAGAGAGAGAGAGAGAGAGAGAGAGAGGAGAGTCAAGGCCAGAGAGGGATTGAGTGGGAGATGGAGACAGGGATGCCTCCTCACAGGCCAAGAGAGGCACAAGAGAGAAGGAGAGATGGATGAACAGGGACCCACAGAGACATCTGCTGCTCCGATGAGAGTGAAAGGGAGAGACAGGCAGAGAGAGAGATAGACTCAGGGGGACCCTCACGGAGGAAGGCGGTGGGGAAGGAGGTAGAGACACAGGAGGGACCTTGCGGAGGTGGTGCAAAGAGAGAAGGACCCAGGCAGAGACGCTCGATGGACTCTCCCACTCCCAGGATCTGGGTGTCAAGGTTCTGCTTGTGTGGCAGGAACGGGTGAGGGAGCGGGCCCCGCGGGTGGGCCCCGTGTTCTGGGGAAGGCGGGTGTCGCCCCCCCACACACCCCATCCTCCAGGCCGAGGGGTGGGGGGGTCGGTCTGGGTGCACATGGAGGGTCGTGGCCTGGACCTGGCTCGGCTCAGCGGGGTCTCATGGAGTGAGTGTCCTAGCGTCCCTGGGGAGAGCCAGGCCTGTGGGCCTTGTTGCAGGCGCTGGGCGCTGGTCGTCGGGAGGCCAGCCGCAGGCCTGAAGGGACAGCGACCGGCAGCCCAGGGCTGCGCCTGCGCCCTGGCCCGAGGGCCCGGGGGTCACGGCCTGTCTCTCGGGGCCACGCAAGTTAAAAGTGTGTGTGGGAAGGGGGCGCAAAAGCCTACAGCACCCGGTATTCCCAGGCGGTCTCCCATCCAAGTACTAACCAGGCCCGACCCTGCTTAGCTTCCGAGATCAGACGAGATCGGGCGCGTTCAGGGTGGTATGGCCGTAGACGGGGAGGGCCGCCCGGGGGCGCCTCAAGAGCCTGCTCCGGGTTCCACCCTTCAGTCCAGGGGACGGGAGGGGGGTGGAGGGGGGAAATCGGAGGGGGTGGTAGCAGGGGGCCTCCCTCGCCCGCCCCACAACAGCGCAGCCCAACCCAACTCAACTCAAGGCTGGGGGCTCTCACGCTCCGCTCCGACCTGACTCCACCGGGCAGCGGCCCAGGGGTCCTGGGAGACTGGGACTGGCTGAGTCCCGCCTCCAACACCGCCCCTCTCCACCTGGCTCCACCTACCGCGAGCCCCACCAAGCGCCCGCAGGGATCGCCCCGCCCCGCCCCGGCCTGGCGTGGCCTGGCGTGGCCTGGCCTCCTCCGCCGCTCCTCGCCAAGGCCCAGGCCTCCCGCGACCCCAACCCCCCCACGGAGCCCCGGCCCCCCACCGCCACGCCCACCCCGCCTTTCGCCAGGCGGAGAAGCCCAGAAGCCCTGGCCGTTTCAGTGTCCCGCGCGCGCGAACCTAGCCTAGCCTAGCCCGGAGCCCAGAGAGCCAGGGGCGGAGAGGCAGGCGGGCACCCCCCTCGGACACCCCAGGGACCCTGACACAGGCCCAGCGCCCCAGGCGGAAATGCAGTCCGACTGGGCAATGGCCAGCCGCCGGCCACACACGTCCCCTGAGCGTGCCTGGCGAGTGGAGCCACGCACAGGGAGGGCAGGAGGGAGGAACACACTCAGGGACTCAGGGAAAACCGGGCAGAGGGTGGCCGGGGGCAGCGGCCCGGTGGCTCCCAGTCAGTCAGTCGCCCGGCCAGGCTCAGAAGTGCGCCGCTGGGGTCGTGCCTCGCCCTGAGTTTCGGGCCCACTCTGCAAAGCCACCGCAGTCACCCCCTTCGGACCCAATGCCAAGGTCGGAGGGCTCTGCGCCTTGTTGGTACCAGTCAACGACCAGCACGTGCACAGCACCGCCCTGAGGAAGGGCATAGACCCCTCTGTCCAGTGTCCAGGAAAGGACCGCCTGTGGAAGAAGCACCCTGATTCAAACCCCTGTGGGAGCTTAGTCGGCGGCCTCACCAGACGGAAAGCCCCCTCCCCTGCAAGCATTGCAGGGGGGAGAGGGGGGAGGGAGGGGAGCGGTGGTTGCGTTGCGGGGACACGCGCCCACCGGGTCGTCAGGCCCTGCGTCTTGTCCTGTCCTCTGCAGGTGGACCGGTGACCGCGACCAAGGGGCCTCTGCTTCCCTGTCCCCACCGGCCGGGCTTCAACTCCTCTTGGCACCTGGTCCTCCATGGCAACCCCCTGGCCCCGAACCGCTTGCCTGCTCTGAAGGCTGCTTCCTCCTCTTTCAGGAGCGCCTGCCCTCTTTTGCCATCTGCTCTCTTGCTTGGCTCTCAGCGCAGACTCCTAAGACCCTGTGGCCTCCTCGGCCCTCTCTCAGCCTCTGCTGAGCACACACCCTGAAGTCCTGCGCGCACTTCAAGGGTGATGTGTGAATCCACTCTTACATCCATGGGAAGTTAGATGGGAGATGAGAGAACCTGTGACTGCCCAGTCTCCAGGCTACCATGGACCTGGTGACTTGCAGCCCAGAGTGAGTTGGCTGGGGTTGGGTGGGGGGTAGAGGGGTGAGTGTGTGTCTCTCTCTCTGTGTGTGTGTGTGTGTGTCTGTGTGAGAGAGAGAGAGAGAGAGAGAGAGAGAGAGAGAGAGAGAGAGAGGAGAGTCAAGGCCAGAGAGGGATTGAGTGGGAGATGGAGACAGGGATGCCTCCTCACAGGCCAAGAGAGGCACAAGAGAGAAGGAGAGATGGATGAACAGGGACCCACAGAGACATCTGCTGCTCCGATGAGAGTGAAAGGGAGAGACAGGCAGAGAGAGAGATAGACTCAGGGGGACCCTCACGGAGGAAGGCGGTGGGGAAGGAGGTAGAGACACAGGAGGGACCTTGCGGAGGTGGTGCAAAGAGAGAAGGACCCAGGCAGAGACGCTCGATGGACTCTCCCACTCCCAGGATCTGGGTGTCAAGGTTCTGCTTGTGTGGCAGGAACGGGTGAGGGAGCGGGCCCCGCGGGTGGGCCCCGTGTTCTGGGGAAGGCGGGTGTCGCCCCCCCACACACCCCATCCTCCAGGCCGAGGGGTGGGGGGGTCGGTCTGGGTGCACATGGAGGGTCGTGGCCTGGACCTGGCTCGGCTCAGCGGGGTCTCATGGAGTGAGTGTCCTAGCGTCCCTGGGGAGAGCCAGGCCTGTGGGCCTTGTTGCAGGCGCTGGGCGCTGGTCGTCGGGAGGCCAGCCGCAGGCCTGAAGGGACAGCGACCGGCAGCCCAGGGCTGCGCCTGCGCCCTGGCCCGAGGGCCCGGGGGTCACGGCCTGTCTCTCGGGGCCACGCAAGTTAAAAGTGTGTGTGGGAAGGGGGCGCAAAAGCCTACAGCACCCGGTATTCCCAGGCGGTCTCCCATCCAAGTACTAACCAGGCCCGACCCTGCTTAGCTTCCGAGATCAGACGAGATCGGGCGCGTTCAGGGTGGTATGGCCGTAGACGGGGAGGGCCGCCCGGGGGCGCCTCAAGAGCCTGCTCCGGGTTCCACCCTTCAGTCCAGGGGACGGGAGGGGGGTGGAGGGGGGAAATCGGAGGGGGTGGTAGCAGGGGGCCTCCCTCGCCCGCCCCACAACAGCGCAGCCCAACCCAACTCAACTCAAGGCTGGGGGCTCTCACGCTCCGCTCCGACCTGACTCCACCGGGCAGCGGCCCAGGGGTCCTGGGAGACTGGGACTGGCTGAGTCCCGCCTCCAACACCGCCCCTCTCCACCTGGCTCCACCTACCGCGAGCCCCACCAAGCGCCCGCAGGGATCGCCCCGCCCCGCCCCGGCCTGGCGTGGCCTGGCGTGGCCTGGCCTCCTCCGCCGCTCCTCGCCAAGGCCCAGGCCTCCCGCGACCCCAACCCCCCCACGGAGCCCCGGCCCCCCACCGCCACGCCCACCCCGCCTTTCGCCAGGCGGAGAAGCCCAGAAGCCCTGGCCGTTTCAGTGTCCCGCGCGCGCGAACCTAGCCTAGCCTAGCCCGGAGCCCAGAGAGCCAGGGGCGGAGAGGCAGGCGGGCACCCCCCTCGGACACCCCAGGGACCCTGACACAGGCCCAGCGCCCCAGGCGGAAATGCAGTCCGACTGGGCAATGGCCAGCCGCCGGCCACACACGTCCCCTGAGCGTGCCTGGCGAGTGGAGCCACGCACAGGGAGGGCAGGAGGGAGGAACACACTCAGGGACTCAGGGAAAACCGGGCAGAGGGTGGCCGGGGGCAGCGGCCCGGTGGCTCCCAGTCAGTCAGTCGCCCGGCCAGGCTCAGAAGTGCGCCGCTGGGGTCGTGCCTCGCCCTGAGTTTCGGGCCCACTCTGCAAAGCCACCGCAGTCACCCCCTTCGGACCCAATGCCAAGGTCGGAGGGCTCTGCGCCTTGTTGGTACCAGTCAACGACCAGCACGTGCACAGCACCGCCCTGAGGAAGGGCATAGACCCCTCTGTCCAGTGTCCAGGAAAGGACCGCCTGTGGAAGAAGCACCCTGATTCAAACCCCTGTGGGAGCTTAGTCGGCGGCCTCACCAGACGGAAAGCCCCCTCCCCTGCAAGCATTGCAGGGGGGAGAGGGGGGAGGGAGGGGAGCGGTGGTTGCGTTGCGGGGACACGCGCCCACCGGGTCGTCAGGCCCTGCGTCTTGTCCTGTCCTCTGCAGGTGGACCGGTGACCGCGACCAAGGGGCCTCTGCTTCCCTGTCCCCACCGGCCGGGCTTCAACTCCTCTTGGCACCTGGTCCTCCATGGCAACCCCCTGGCCCCGAACCGCTTGCCTGCTCTGAAGGCTGCTTCCTCCTCTTTCAGGAGCGCCTGCCCTCTTTTGCCATCTGCTCTCTTGCTTGGCTCTCAGCGCAGACTCCTAAGACCCTGTGGCCTCCTCGGCCCTCTCTCAGCCTCTGCTGAGCACACACCCTGAAGTCCTGCGCGCACTTCAAGGGTGATGTGTGAATCCACTCTTACATCCATGGGAAGTTAGATGGGAGATGAGAGAACCTGTGACTGCCCAGTCTCCAGGCTACCATGGACCTGGTGACTTGCAGCCCAGAGTGAGTTGGCTGGGGTTGGGTGGGGGGTAGAGGGGTGAGTGTGTGTCTCTCTCTCTGTGTGTGTGTGTGTGTGTCTGTGAGAGATAGAGAGAGAGAGAGAGAGAGAGAGAGAGAGAGAGAGAGAGGAGAGTCAAGGCCAGAGAGGGATTGAGTGGGAGATGGAGACAGGGATGCCTCCTCACAGGCCAAGAGAGGCACAAGAGAGAAGGAGAGATGGATGAACAGGGACCCACAGAGACATCTGCTGCTCCGATGAGAGTGAAAGGGAGAGACAGGCAGAGAGAGAGATAGACTCAGGGGGACCCTCACGGAGGAAGGCGGTGGGGAAGGAGGTAGAGACACAGGAGGGACCTTGCGGAGGTGGTGCAAAGAGAGAAGGACCCAGGCAGAGACGCTCGATGGACTCTCCCACTCCCAGGATCTGGGTGTCAAGGTTCTGCTTGTGTGGCAGGAACGGGTGAGGGAGCGGGCCCCGCGGGTGGGCCCCGTGTTCTGGGGAAGGCGGGTGTCGCCCCCCCACACACCCCATCCTCCAGGCCGAGGGGTGGGGGGGTCGGTCTGGGTGCACATGGAGGGTCGTGGCCTGGACCTGGCTCGGCTCAGCGGGGTCTCATGGAGTGAGTGTCCTAGCGTCCCTGGGGAGAGCCAGGCCTGTGGGCCTTGTTGCAGGCGCTGGGCGCTGGTCGTCGGGAGGCCAGCCGCAGGCCTGAAGGGACAGCGACCGGCAGCCCAGGGCTGCGCCTGCGCCCTGGCCCGAGGGCCCGGGGGTCACGGCCTGTCTCTCGGGGCCACGCAAGTTAAAAGTGTGTGTGGGAAGGGGGCGCAAAAGCCTACAGCACCCGGTATTCCCAGGCGGTCTCCCATCCAAGTACTAACCAGGCCCGACCCTGCTTAGCTTCCGAGATCAGACGAGATCGGGCGCGTTCAGGGTGGTATGGCCGTAGACGGGGAGGGCCGCCCGGGGGCGCCTCAAGAGCCTGCTCCGGGTTCCACCCTTCAGTCCAGGGGACGGGAGGGGGGTGGAGGGGGGAAATCGGAGGGGGTGGTAGCAGGGGGCCTCCCTCGCCCGCCCCACAACAGCGCAGCCCAACCCAACTCAACTCAAGGCTGGGGGCTCTCACGCTCCGCTCCGACCTGACTCCACCGGGCAGCGGCCCAGGGGTCCTGGGAGACTGGGACTGGCTGAGTCCCGCCTCCAACACCGCCCCTCTCCACCTGGCTCCACCTACCGCGAGCCCCACCAAGCGCCCGCAGGGATCGCCCCGCCCCGCCCCGGCCTGGCGTGGCCTGGCGTGGCCTGGCCTCCTCCGCCGCTCCTCGCCAAGGCCCAGGCCTCCCGCGACCCCAACCCCCCCACGGAGCCCCGGCCCCCCACCGCCACGCCCACCCCGCCTTTCGCCAGGCGGAGAAGCCCAGAAGCCCTGGCCGTTTCAGTGTCCCGCGCGCGCGAACCTAGCCTAGCCTAGCCCGGAGACCAGAGAGCCAGGGGCGGAGAGGCAGGCGGGCACCCCCCTCGGACACCCCAGGGACCCTGACACAGGCCCAGCGCCCCAGGCGGAAATGCAGTCCGACTGGGCAATGGCCAGCCGCCGGCCACACACGTCCCCTGAGCGTGCCTGGCGAGTGGAGCCACGCACAGGGAGGGCAGGAGGGAGGAACACACTCAGGGACTCAGGGAAAACCGGGCAGAGGGTGGCCGGGGGCAGCGGCCCGCTGGCTCCCAGTCAGTCAGTCGCCCGGCCAGGCTCAGAAGTGCGCCGCTGGGGTCGTGCCTCGCCCTGAGTTTCGGGCCCACTCTGCAAAGCCACCGCAGTCACCCCCTTCGGACCCAATGCCAAGGTCGGAGGGCTCTGCGCCTTGTTGGTACCAGTCAACGACCAGCACGTGCACAGCACCGCCCTGAGGAAGGGCATAGACCCCTCTGTCCAGTGTCCAGGAAAGGACCGCCTGTGGAAGAAGCACCCTGATTCAAACCCCTGTGGGAGCTTAGTCGGCGGCCTCACCAGACGGAAAGCCCCCTCCCCTGCAAGCATTGCAGGGGGGAGAGGGGGGAGGGAGGGGAGCGGTGGTTGCGTTGCGGGGACACGCGCCCACCGGGTCGTCAGGCCCTGCGTCTTGTCCTGTCCTCTGCAGGTGGACCGGTGACCGCGACCAAGGGGCCTCTGCTTCCCTGTCCCCACCGGCCGGGCTTCAACTCCTCTTGGCACCTGGTCCTCCATGGCAACCCCCTGGCCCCGAACCGCTTGCCTGCTCTGAAGGCTGCTTCCTCCTCTTTCAGGAGCGCCTGCCCTCTTTTGCCATCTGCTCTCTTGCTTGGCTCTCAGCGCAGACTCCTAAGACCCTGTGGCCTCCTCGGCCCTCTCTCAGCCTCTGCTGAGCACACACCCTGAAGTCCTGCGCGCACTTCAAGGGTGATGTGTGAATCCACTCTTACATCCATGGGAAGTTAGATGGGAGATGAGAGAACCTGTGACTGCCCAGTCTCCAGGCTACCATGGACCTGGTGACTTGCAGCCCAGAGTGAGTTGGCTGGGGTTGGGTGGGGGGTAGAGGGGTGAGTGTGTGTCTCTCTCTCTGTGTGTGTGTGTGTGTGTCTGTGTGAGAGAGAGAGAGAGAGAGAGAGAGAGAGAGAGAGAGAGAGAGAGGAGAGTCAAGGCCAGAGAGGGATTGAGTGGGAGATGGAGACAGGGATGCCTCCTCACAGGCCAAGAGAGGCACAAGAGAGAAGGAGAGATGGATGAACAGGGACCCACAGAGACATCTGCTGCTCCGATGAGAGTGAAAGGGAGAGACAGGCAGAGAGAGAGATAGACTCAGGGGGACCCTCACGGAGGAAGGCGGTGGGGAAGGAGGTAGAGACACAGGAGGGACCTTGCGGAGGTGGTGCAAAGAGAGAAGGACCCAGGCAGAGACGCTCGATGGACTCTCCCACTCCCAGGATCTGGGTGTCAAGGTTCTGCTTGTGTGGCAGGAACGGGTGAGGGAGCGGGCCCCGCGGGTGGGCCCCGTGTTCTGGGGAAGGCGGGTGTCGCCCCCCCACACACCCCATCCTCCAGGCCGAGGGGTGGGGGGGTCGGTCTGGGTGCACATGGAGGGTCGTGGCCTGGACCTGGCTCGGCTCAGCGGGGTCTCATGGAGTGAGTGTCCTAGCGTCCCTGGGGAGAGCCAGGCCTGTGGGCCTTGTTGCAGGCGCTGGGCGCTGGTCGTCGGGAGGCCAGCCGCAGGCCTGAAGGGACAGCGACCGGCAGCCCAGGGCTGCGCCTGCGCCCTGGCCCGAGGGCCCGGGGGTCACGGCCTGTCTCTCGGGGCCACGCAAGTTAAAAGTGTGTGTGGGAAGGGGGCGCAAAAGCCTACAGCACCCGGTATTCCCAGGCGGTCTCCCATCCAAGTACTAACCAGGCCCGACCCTGCTTAGCTTCCGAGATCAGACGAGATCGGGCGCGTTCAGGGTGGTATGGCCGTAGACGGGGAGGGCCGCCCGGGGGCGCCTCAAGAGCCTGCTCCGGGTTCCACCCTTCAGTCCAGGGGACGGGAGGGGGGTGGAGGGGGGAAATCGGAGGGGGTGGTAGCAGGGGGCCTCCCTCGCCCGCCCCACAACAGCGCAGCCCAACCCAACTCAACTCAAGGCTGGGGGCTCTCACGCTCCGCTCCGACCTGACTCCACCGGGCAGCGGCCCAGGGGTCCTGGGAGACTGGGACTGGCTGAGTCCCGCCTCCAACACCGCCCCTCTCCACCTGGCTCCACCTACCGCGAGCCCCACCAAGCGCCCGCAGGGATCGCCCCGCCCCGCCCCGGCCTGGCGTGGCCTGGCGTGGCCTGGCCTCCTCCGCCGCTCCTCGCCAAGGCCCAGGCCTCCCGCGACCCCAACCCCCCCACGGAGCCCCGGCCCCCCACCGCCACGCCCACCCCGCCTTTCGCCAGGCGGAGAAGCCCAGAAGCCCTGGCCGTTTCAGTGTCCCGCGCGCGCGAACCTAGCCTAGCCTAGCCCGGAGACCAGAGAGCCAGGGGCGGAGAGGCAGGCGGGCACCCCCCTCGGACACCCCAGGGACCCTGACACAGGCCCAGCGCCCCAGGCGGAAATGCAGTCCGACTGGGCAATGGCCAGCCGCCGGCCACACACGTCCCCTGAGCGTGCCTGGCGAGTGGAGCCACGCACAGGGAGGGCAGGAGGGAGGAACACACTCAGGGACTCAGGGAAAACCGGGCAGAGGGTGGCCGGGGGCAGCGGCCCGCTGGCTCCCAGTCAGTCAGTCGCCCGGCCAGGCTCAGAAGTGCGCCGCTGGGGTCGTGCCTCGCCCTGAGTTTCGGGCCCACTCTGCAAAGCCACCGCAGTCACCCCCTTCGGACCCAATGCCAAGGTCGGAGGGCTCTGCGCCTTGTTGGTACCAGTCAACGACCAGCACGTGCACAGCACCGCCCTGAGGAAGGGCATAGACCCCTCTGTCCAGTGTCCAGGAAAGGACCGCCTGTGGAAGAAGCACCCTGATTCAAACCCCTGTGGGAGCTTAGTCGGCGGCCTCACCAGACGGAAAGCCCCCTCCCCTGCAAGCATTGCAGGGGGGAGAGGGGGGAGGGAGGGGAGCGGTGGTTGCGTTGCGGGGACACGCGCCCACCGGGTCGTCAGGCCCTGCGTCTTGTCCTGTCCTCTGCAGGTGGACCGGTGACCGCGACCAAGGGGCCTCTGCTTCCCTGTCCCCACCGGCCGGGCTTCAACTCCTCTTGGCACCTGGTCCTCCATGGCAACCCCCTGGCCCCGAACCGCTTGCCTGCTCTGAAGGCTGCTTCCTCCTCTTTCAGGAGCGCCTGCCCTCTTTTGCCATCTGCTCTCTTGCTTGGCTCTCAGCGCAGACTCCTAAGACCCTGTGGCCTCCTCGGCCCTCTCTCAGCCTCTGCTGAGCACACACCCTGAAGTCCTGCGCGCACTTCAAGGGTGATGTGTGAATCCACTCTTACATCCATGGGAAGTTAGATGGGAGATGAGAGAACCTGTGACTGCCCAGTCTCCAGGCTACCATGGACCTGGTGACTTGCAGCCCAGAGTGAGTTGGCTGGGGTTGGGTGGGGGGTAGAGGGGTGAGTGTGTGTCTCTCTCTCTGTGTGTGTGTGTGTGTGTCTGTGTGAGAGAGAGAGAGAGAGAGAGAGAGAGAGAGAGAGAGAGAGAGGAGAGTCAAGGCCAGAGAGGGATTGAGTGGGAGATGGAGACAGGGATGCCTCCTCACAGGCCAAGAGAGGCACAAGAGAGAAGGAGAGATGGATGAACAGGGACCCACAGAGACATCTGCTGCTCCGATGAGAGTGAAAGGGAGAGACAGGCAGAGAGAGAGATAGACTCAGGGGGACCCTCACGGAGGAAGGCGGTGGGGAAGGAGGTAGAGACACAGGAGGGACCTTGCGGAGGTGGTGCAAAGAGAGAAGGACCCAGGCAGAGACGCTCGATGGACTCTCCCACTCCCAGGATGTGGGTGTCAAGGTTCTGCTTGTGTGGCAGGAACGGGTGAGGGAGCGGGCCCCGCGGGTGGGCCCCGTGTTCTGGGGAAGGCGGGTGTCGCCCCCCCACACACCCCATCCTCCAGGCCGAGGGGTGGGGGGGTCGGTCTGGGTGCACATGGAGGGTCGTGGCCTGGACCTGGCTCGGCTCAGCGGGGTCTCATGGAGTGAGTGTCCTAGCGTCCCTGGGGAGAGCCAGGCCTGTGGGCCTTGTTGCAGGCGCTGGGCGCTGGTCGTCGGGAGGCCAGCCGCAGGCCTGAAGGGACAGCGACCGGCAGCCCAGGGCTGCGCCTGCGCCCTGGCCCGAGGGCCCGGGGGTCACGGCCTGTCTCTCGGGGCCACGCAAGTTAAAAGTGTGTGTGGGAAGGGGGCGCAAAAGCCTACAGCACCCGGTATTCCCAGGCGGTCTCCCATCCAAGTACTAACCAGGCCCGACCCTGCTTAGCTTCCGAGATCAGACGAGATCGGGCGCGTTCAGGGTGGTATGGCCGTAGACGGGGAGGGCCGCCCGGGGGCGCCTCAAGAGCCTGCTCCGGGTTCCACCCTTCAGTCCAGGGGACGGGAGGGGGGTGGAGGGGGGAAATCGGAGGGGGTGGTAGCAGGGGGCCTCCCTCGCCCGCCCCACAACAGCGCAGCCCAACCCAACTCAACTCAAGGCTGGGGGCTCTCACGCTCCGCTCCGACCTGACTCCACCGGGCAGCGGCCCAGGGGTCCTGGGAGACTGGGACTGGCTGAGTCCCGCCTCCAACACCGCCCCTCTCCACCTGGCTCCACCTACCGCGAGCCCCACCAAGCGCCCGCAGGGATCGCCCCGCCCCGCCCCGGCCTGGCGTGGCCTGGCGTGGCCTGGCCTCCTCCGCCGCTCCTCGCCAAGGCCCAGGCCTCCCGCGACCCCAACCCCCCCACGGAGCCCCGGCCCCCCACCGCCACGCCCACCCCGCCTTTCGCCAGGCGGAGAAGCCCAGAAGCCCTGGCCGTTTCAGTGTCCCGCGCGCGCGAACCTAGCCTAGCCTAGCCCGGAGACCAGAGAGCCAGGGGCGGAGAGGCAGGCGGGCACCCCCCTCGGACACCCCAGGGACCCTGACACAGGCCCAGCGCCCCAGGCGGAAATGCAGTCCGACTGGGCAATGGCCAGCCGCCGGCCACACACGTCCCCTGAGCGTGCCTGGCGAGTGGAGCCACGCACAGGGAGGGCAGGAGGGAGGAACACACTCAGGGACTCAGGGAAAACCGGGCAGAGGGTGGCCGGGGGCAGCGGCCCGCTGGCTCCCAGTCAGTCAGTCGCCCGGCCAGGCTCAGAAGTGCGCCGCTGGGGTCGTGCCTCGCCCTGAGTTTCGGGCCCACTCTGCAAAGCCACCGCAGTCACCCCCTTCGGACCCAATGCCAAGGTCGGAGGGCTCTGCGCCTTGTTGGTACCAGTCAACGACCAGCACGTGCACAGCACCGCCCTGAGGAAGGGCATAGACCCCTCTGTCCAGTGTCCAGGAAAGGACCGCCTGTGGAAGAAGCACCCTGATTCAAACCCCTGTGGGAGCTTAGTCGGCGGCCTCACCAGACGGAAAGCCCCCTCCCCTGCAAGCATTGCAGGGGGGAGAGGGGGGAGGGAGGGGAGCGGTGGTTGCGTTGCGGGGACACGCGCCCACCGGGTCGTCAGGCCCTGCGTCTTGTCCTGTCCTCTGCAGGTGGACCGGTGACCGCGACCAAGGGGCCTCTGCTTCCCTGTCCCCACCGGCCGGGCTTCAACTCCTCTTGGCACCTGGTCCTCCATGGCAACCCCCTGGCCCCGAACCGCTTGCCTGCTCTGAAGGCTGCTTCCTCCTCTTTCAGGAGCGCCTGCCCTCTTTTGCCATCTGCTCTCTTGCTTGGCTCTCAGCGCAGACTCCTAAGACCCTGTGGCCTCCTCGGCCCTCTCTCAGCCTCTGCTGAGCACACACCCTGAAGTCCTGCGCGCACTTCAAGGGTGATGTGTGAATCCACTCTTACATCCATGGGAAGTTAGATGGGAGATGAGAGAACCTGTGACTGCCCAGTCTCCAGGCTACCATGGACCTGGTGACTTGCAGCCCAGAGTGAGTTGGCTGGGGTTGGGTGGGGGGTAGAGGGGTGAGTGTGTGTCTCTCTCTCTGTGTGTGTGTGTGTGTGTCTGTGAGAGATAGAGAGAGAGAGAGAGAGAGAGAGAGAGAGAGAGAGAGAGAGAGAGGAGAGTCAAGGCCAGAGAGGGATTGAGTGGGAGATGGAGACAGGGATGCCTCCTCACAGGCCAAGAGAGGCACAAGAGAGAAGGAGAGATGGATGAACAGGGACCCACAGAGACATCTGCTGCTCCGATGAGAGTGAAAGGGAGAGACAGGCAGAGAGAGAGATAGACTCAGGGGGACCCTCACGGAGGAAGGCGGTGGGGAAGGAGGTAGAGACACAGGAGGGACCTTGCGGAGGTGGTGCAAAGAGAGAAGGACCCAGGCAGAGACGCTCGATGGACTCTCCCACTCCCAGGATGTGGGTGTCAAGGTTCTGCTTGTGTGGCAGGAACGGGTGAGGGAGCGGGCCCCGCGGGTGGGCCCCGTGTTCTGGGGAAGGCGGGTGTCGCCCCCCCACACACCCCATCCTCCAGGCCGAGGGGTGGGGGGGTCGGTCTGGGTGCACATGGAGGGTCGTGGCCTGGACCTGGCTCGGCTCAGCGGGGTCTCATGGAGTGAGTGTCCTAGCGTCCCTGGGGAGAGCCAGGCCTGTGGGCCTTGTTGCAGGCGCTGGGCGCTGGTCGTCGGGAGGCCAGCCGCAGGCCTGAAGGGACAGCGACCGGCAGCCCAGGGCTGCGCCTGCGCCCTGGCCCGAGGGCCCGGGGGTCACGGCCTGTCTCTCGGGGCCACGCAAGTTAAAAGTGTGTGTGGGAAGGGGGCGCAAAAGCCTACAGCACCCGGTATTCCCAGGCGGTCTCCCATCCAAGTACTAACCAGGCCCGACCCTGCTTAGCTTCCGAGATCAGACGAGATCGGGCGCGTTCAGGGTGGTATGGCCGTAGACGGGGAGGGCCGCCCGGGGGCGCCTCAAGAGCCTGCTCCGGGTTCCACCCTTCAGTCCAGGGGACGGGAGGGGGGTGGAGGGGGGAAATCGGAGGGGGTGGTAGCAGGGGGCCTCCCTCGCCCGCCCCACAACAGCGCAGCCCAACCCAACTCAACTCAAGGCTGGGGGCTCTCACGCTCCGCTCCGACCTGACTCCACCGGGCAGCGGCCCAGGGGTCCTGGGAGACTGGGACTGGCTGAGTCCCGCCTCCAACACCGCCCCTCTCCACCTGGCTCCACCTACCGCGAGCCCCACCAAGCGCCCGCAGGGATCGCCCCGCCCCGCCCCGGCCTGGCGTGGCCTGGCGTGGCCTGGCCTCCTCCGCCGCTCCTCGCCAAGGCCCAGGCCTCCCGCGACCCCAACCCCCCCACGGAGCCCCGGCCCCCCACCGCCACGCCCACCCCGCCTTTCGCCAGGCGGAGAAGCCCAGAAGCCCTGGCCGTTTCAGTGTCCCGCGCGCGCGAACCTAGCCTAGCCTAGCCCGGAGACCAGAGAGCCAGGGGCGGAGAGGCAGGCGGGCACCCCCCTCGGACACCCCAGGGACCCTGACACAGGCCCAGCGCCCCAGGCGGAAATGCAGTCCGACTGGGCAATGGCCAGCCGCCGGCCACACACGTCCCCTGAGCGTGCCTGGCGAGTGGAGCCACGCACAGGGAGGGCAGGAGGGAGGAACACACTCAGGGACTCAGGGAAAACCGGGCAGAGGGTGGCCGGGGGCAGCGGCCCGCTGGCTCCCAGTCAGTCAGTCGCCCGGCCAGGCTCAGAAGTGCGCCGCTGGGGTCGTGCCTCGCCCTGAGTTTCGGGCCCACTCTGCAAAGCCACCGCAGTCACCCCCTTCGGACCCAATGCCAAGGTCGGAGGGCTCTGCGCCTTGTTGGTACCAGTCAACGACCAGCACGTGCACAGCACCGCCCTGAGGAAGGGCATAGACCCCTCTGTCCAGTGTCCAGGAAAGGACCGCCTGTGGAAGAAGCACCCTGATTCAAACCCCTGTGGGAGCTTAGTCGGCGGCCTCACCAGACGGAAAGCCCCCTCCCCTGCAAGCATTGCAGGGGGGAGAGGGGGGAGGGAGGGGAGCGGTGGTTGCGTTGCGGGGACACGCGCCCACCGGGTCGTCAGGCCCTGCGTCTTGTCCTGTCCTCTGCAGGTGGACCGGTGACCGCGACCAAGGGGCCTCTGCTTCCCTGTCCCCACCGGCCGGGCTTCAACTCCTCTTGGCACCTGGTCCTCCATGGCAACCCCCTGGCCCCGAACCGCTTGCCTGCTCTGAAGGCTGCTTCCTCCTCTTTCAGGAGCGCCTGCCCTCTTTTGCCATCTGCTCTCTTGCTTGGCTCTCAGCGCAGACTCCTAAGACCCTGTGGCCTCCTCGGCCCTCTCTCAGCCTCTGCTGAGCACACACCCTGAAGTCCTGCGCGCACTTCAAGGGTGATGTGTGAATCCACTCTTACATCCATGGGAAGTTAGATGGGAGATGAGAGAACCTGTGACTGCCCAGTCTCCAGGCTACCATGGACCTGGTGACTTGCAGCCCAGAGTGAGTTGGCTGGGGTTGGGTGGGGGGTAGAGGGGTGAGTGTGTGTCTCTCTCTCTGTGTGTGTGTGTGTGTGTCTGTGAGAGATAGAGAGAGAGAGAGAGAGAGAGAGAGAGAGAGAGAGAGAGGAGAGTCAAGGCCAGAGAGGGATTGAGTGGGAGATGGAGACAGGGATGCCTCCTCACAGGCCAAGAGAGGCACAAGAGAGAAGGAGAGATGGATGAACAGGGACCCACAGAGACATCTGCTGCTCCGATGAGAGTGAAAGGGAGAGACAGGCAGAGAGAGAGATAGACTCAGGGGGACCCTCACGGAGGAAGGCGGTGGGGAAGGAGGTAGAGACACAGGAGGGACCTTGCGGAGGTGGTGCAAAGAGAGAAGGACCCAGGCAGAGACGCTCGATGGACTCTCCCACTCCCAGGATCTGGGTGTCAAGGTTCTGCTTGTGTGGCAGGAACGGGTGAGGGAGCGGGCCCCGCGGGTGGGCCCCGTGTTCTGGGGAAGGCGGGTGTCGCCCCCCCACACACCCCATCCTCCAGGCCGAGGGGTGGGGGGGTCGGTCTGGGTGCACATGGAGGGTCGTGGCCTGGACCTGGCTCGGCTCAGCGGGGTCTCATGGAGTGAGTGTCCTAGCGTCCCTGGGGAGAGCCAGGCCTGTGGGCCTTGTTGCAGGCGCTGGGCGCTGGTCGTCGGGAGGCCAGCCGCAGGCCTGAAGGGACAGCGACCGGCAGCCCAGGGCTGCGCCTGCGCCCTGGCCCGAGGGCCCGGGGGTCACGGCCTGTCTCTCGGGGCCACGCAAGTTAAAAGTGTGTGTGGGAAGGGGGCGCAAAAGCCTACAGCACCCGGTATTCCCAGGCGGTCTCCCATCCAAGTACTAACCAGGCCCGACCCTGCTTAGCTTCCGAGATCAGACGAGATCGGGCGCGTTCAGGGTGGTATGGCCGTAGACGGGGAGGGCCGCCCGGGGGCGCCTCAAGAGCCTGCTCCGGGTTCCACCCTTCAGTCCAGGGGACGGGAGGGGGGTGGAGGGGGGAAATCGGAGGGGGTGGTAGCAGGGGGCCTCCCTCGCCCGCCCCACAACAGCGCAGCCCAACCCAACTCAACTCAAGGCTGGGGGCTCTCACGCTCCGCTCCGACCTGACTCCACCGGGCAGCGGCCCAGGGGTCCTGGGAGACTGGGACTGGCTGAGTCCCGCCTCCAACACCGCCCCTCTCCACCTGGCTCCACCTACCGCGAGCCCCACCAAGCGCCCGCAGGGATCGCCCCGCCCCGCCCCGGCCTGGCGTGGCCTGGCGTGGCCTGGCCTCCTCCGCCGCTCCTCGCCAAGGCCCAGGCCTCCCGCGACCCCAACCCCCCCACGGAGCCCCGGCCCCCCACCGCCACGCCCACCCCGCCTTTCGCCAGGCGGAGAAGCCCAGAAGCCCTGGCCGTTTCAGTGTCCCGCGCGCGCGAACCTAGCCTAGCCTAGCCCGGAGACCAGAGAGCCAGGGGCGGAGAGGCAGGCGGGCACCCCCCTCGGACACCCCAGGGACCCTGACACAGGCCCAGCGCCCCAGGCGGAAATGCAGTCCGACTGGGCAATGGCCAGCCGCCGGCCACACACGTCCCCTGAGCGTGCCTGGCGAGTGGAGCCACGCACAGGGAGGGCAGGAGGGAGGAACACACTCAGGGACTCAGGGAAAACCGGGCAGAGGGTGGCCGGGGGCAGCGGCCCGCTGGCTCCCAGTCAGTCAGTCGCCCGGCCAGGCTCAGAAGTGCGCCGCTGGGGTCGTGCCTCGCCCTGAGTTTCGGGCCCACTCTGCAAAGCCACCGCAGTCACCCCCTTCGGACCCAATGCCAAGGTCGGAGGGCTCTGCGCCTTGTTGGTACCAGTCAACGACCAGCACGTGCACAGCACCGCCCTGAGGAAGGGCATAGACCCCTCTGTCCAGTGTCCAGGAAAGGACCGCCTGTGGAAGAAGCACCCTGATTCAAACCCCTGTGGGAGCTTAGTCGGCGGCCTCACCAGACGGAAAGCCCCCTCCCCTGCAAGCATTGCAGGGGGGAGAGGGGGGAGGGAGGGGAGCGGTGGTTGCGTTGCGGGGACACGCGCCCACCGGGTCGTCAGGCCCTGCGTCTTGTCCTGTCCTCTGCAGGTGGACCGGTGACCGCGACCAAGGGGCCTCTGCTTCCCTGTCCCCACCGGCCGGGCTTCAACTCCTCTTGGCACCTGGTCCTCCATGGCAACCCCCTGGCCCCGAACCGCTTGCCTGCTCTGAAGGCTGCTTCCTCCTCTTTCAGGAGCGCCTGCCCTCTTTTGCCATCTGCTCTCTTGCTTGGCTCTCAGCGCAGACTCCTAAGACCCTGTGGCCTCCTCGGCCCTCTCTCAGCCTCTGCTGAGCACACACCCTGAAGTCCTGCGCGCACTTCAAGGGTGATGTGTGAATCCACTCTTACATCCATGGGAAGTTAGATGGGAGATGAGAGAACCTGTGACTGCCCAGTCTCCAGGCTACCATGGACCTGGTGACTTGCAGCCCAGAGTGAGTTGGCTGGGGTTGGGTGGGGGGTAGAGGGGTGAGTGTGTGTCTCTCTCTCTGTGTGTGTGTGTGTGTGTCTGTGTGAGAGAGAGAGAGAGAGAGAGAGAGAGAGAGAGAGAGAGAGAGAGGAGAGTCAAGGCCAGAGAGGGATTGAGTGGGAGATGGAGACAGGGATGCCTCCTCACAGGCCAAGAGAGGCACAAGAGAGAAGGAGAGATGGATGAACAGGGACCCACAGAGACATCTGCTGCTCCGATGAGAGTGAAAGGGAGAGACAGGCAGAGAGAGAGATAGACTCAGGGGGACCCTCACGGAGGAAGGCGGTGGGGAAGGAGGTAGAGACACAGGAGGGACCTTGCGGAGGTGGTGCAAAGAGAGAAGGACCCAGGCAGAGACGCTCGATGGACTCTCCCACTCCCAGGATCTGGGTGTCAAGGTTCTGCTTGTGTGGCAGGAACGGGTGAGGGAGCGGGCCCCGCGGGTGGGCCCCGTGTTCTGGGGAAGGCGGGTGTCGCCCCCCCACACACCCCATCCTCCAGGCCGAGGGGTGGGGGGGTCGGTCTGGGTGCACATGGAGGGTCGTGGCCTGGACCTGGCTCGGCTCAGCGGGGTCTCATGGAGTGAGTGTCCTAGCGTCCCTGGGGAGAGCCAGGCCTGTGGGCCTTGTTGCAGGCGCTGGGCGCTGGTCGTCGGGAGGCCAGCCGCAGGCCTGAAGGGACAGCGACCGGCAGCCCAGGGCTGCGCCTGCGCCCTGGCCCGAGGGCCCGGGGGTCACGGCCTGTCTCTCGGGGCCACGCAAGTTAAAAGTGTGTGTGGGAAGGGGGCGCAAAAGCCTACAGCACCCGGTATTCCCAGGCGGTCTCCCATCCAAGTACTAACCAGGCCCGACCCTGCTTAGCTTCCGAGATCAGACGAGATCGGGCGCGTTCAGGGTGGTATGGCCGTAGACGGGGAGGGCCGCCCGGGGGCGCCTCAAGAGCCTGCTCCGGGTTCCACCCTTCAGTCCAGGGGACGGGAGGGGGGTGGAGGGGGGAAATCGGAGGGGGTGGTAGCAGGGGGCCTCCCTCGCCCGCCCCACAACAGCGCAGCCCAACCCAACTCAACTCAAGGCTGGGGGCTCTCACGCTCCGCTCCGACCTGACTCCACCGGGCAGCGGCCCAGGGGTCCTGGGAGACTGGGACTGGCTGAGTCCCGCCTCCAACACCGCCCCTCTCCACCTGGCTCCACCTACCGCGAGCCCCACCAAGCGCCCGCAGGGATCGCCCCGCCCCGCCCCGGCCTGGCGTGGCCTGGCGTGGCCTGGCCTCCTCCGCCGCTCCTCGCCAAGGCCCAGGCCTCCCGCGACCCCAACCCCCCCACGGAGCCCCGGCCCCCCACCGCCACGCCCACCCCGCCTTTCGCCAGGCGGAGAAGCCCAGAAGCCCTGGCCGTTTCAGTGTCCCGCGCGCGCGAACCTAGCCTAGCCTAGCCCGGAGACCAGAGAGCCAGGGGCGGAGAGGCAGGCGGGCACCCCCCTCGGACACCCCAGGGACCCTGACACAGGCCCAGCGCCCCAGGCGGAAATGCAGTCCGACTGGGCAATGGCCAGCCGCCGGCCACACACGTCCCCTGAGCGTGCCTGGCGAGTGGAGCCACGCACAGGGAGGGCAGGAGGGAGGAACACACTCAGGGACTCAGGGAAAACCGGGCAGAGGGTGGCCGGGGGCAGCGGCCCGCTGGCTCCCAGTCAGTCAGTCGCCCGGCCAGGCTCAGAAGTGCGCCGCTGGGGTCGTGCCTCGCCCTGAGTTTCGGGCCCACTCTGCAAAGCCACCGCAGTCACCCCCTTCGGACCCAATGCCAAGGTCGGAGGGCTCTGCGCCTTGTTGGTACCAGTCAACGACCAGCACGTGCACAGCACCGCCCTGAGGAAGGGCATAGACCCCTCTGTCCAGTGTCCAGGAAAGGACCGCCTGTGGAAGAAGCACCCTGATTCAAACCCCTGTGGGAGCTTAGTCGGCGGCCTCACCAGACGGAAAGCCCCCTCCCCTGCAAGCATTGCAGGGGGGAGAGGGGGGAGGGAGGGGAGCGGTGGTTGCGTTGCGGGGACACGCGCCCACCGGGTCGTCAGGCCCTGCGTCTTGTCCTGTCCTCTGCAGGTGGACCGGTGACCGCGACCAAGGGGCCTCTGCTTCCCTGTCCCCACCGGCCGGGCTTCAACTCCTCTTGGCACCTGGTCCTCCATGGCAACCCCCTGGCCCCGAACCGCTTGCCTGCTCTGAAGGCTGCTTCCTCCTCTTTCAGGAGCGCCTGCCCTCTTTTGCCATCTGCTCTCTTGCTTGGCTCTCAGCGCAGACTCCTAAGACCCTGTGGCCTCCTCGGCCCTCTCTCAGCCTCTGCTGAGCACACACCCTGAAGTCCTGCGCGCACTTCAAGGGTGATGTGTGAATCCACTCTTACATCCATGGGAAGTTAGATGGGAGATGAGAGAACCTGTGACTGCCCAGTCTCCAGGCTACCATGGACCTGGTGACTTGCAGCCCAGAGTGAGTTGGCTGGGGTTGGGTGGGGGGTAGAGGGGTGAGTGTGTGTCTCTCTCTCTGTGTGTGTGTGTGTGTGTCTGTGAGAGATAGAGAGAGAGAGAGAGAGAGAGAGAGAGAGAGAGAGAGAGGAGAGTCAAGGCCAGAGAGGGATTGAGTGGGAGATGGAGACAGGGATGCCTCCTCACAGGCCAAGAGAGGCACAAGAGAGAAGGAGAGATGGATGAACAGGGACCCACAGAGACATCTGCTGCTCCGATGAGAGTGAAAGGGAGAGACAGGCAGAGAGAGAGATAGACTCAGGGGGACCCTCACGGAGGAAGGCGGTGGGGAAGGAGGTAGAGACACAGGAGGGACCTTGCGGAGGTGGTGCAAAGAGAGAAGGACCCAGGCAGAGACGCTCGATGGACTCTCCCACTCCCAGGATCTGGGTGTCAAGGTTCTGCTTGTGTGGCAGGAACGGGTGAGGGAGCGGGCCCCGCGGGTGGGCCCCGTGTTCTGGGGAAGGCGGGTGTCGCCCCCCCACACACCCCATCCTCCAGGCCGAGGGGTGGGGGGGTCGGTCTGGGTGCACATGGAGGGTCGTGGCCTGGACCTGGCTCGGCTCAGCGGGGTCTCATGGAGTGAGTGTCCTAGCGTCCCTGGGGAGAGCCAGGCCTGTGGGCCTTGTTGCAGGCGCTGGGCGCTGGTCGTCGGGAGGCCAGCCGCAGGCCTGAAGGGACAGCGACCGGCAGCCCAGGGCTGCGCCTGCGCCCTGGCCCGAGGGCCCGGGGGTCACGGCCTGTCTCTCGGGGCCACGCAAGTTAAAAGTGTGTGTGGGAAGGGGGCGCAAAAGCCTACAGCACCCGGTATTCCCAGGCGGTCTCCCATCCAAGTACTAACCAGGCCCGACCCTGCTTAGCTTCCGAGATCAGACGAGATCGGGCGCGTTCAGGGTGGTATGGCCGTAGACGGGGAGGGCCGCCCGGGGGCGCCTCAAGAGCCTGCTCCGGGTTCCACCCTTCAGTCCAGGGGACGGGAGGGGGGTGGAGGGGGGAAATCGGAGGGGGTGGTAGCAGGGGGCCTCCCTCGCCCGCCCCACAACAGCGCAGCCCAACCCAACTCAACTCAAGGCTGGGGGCTCTCACGCTCCGCTCCGACCTGACTCCACCGGGCAGCGGCCCAGGGGTCCTGGGAGACTGGGACTGGCTGAGTCCCGCCTCCAACACCGCCCCTCTCCACCTGGCTCCACCTACCGCGAGCCCCACCAAGCGCCCGCAGGGATCGCCCCGCCCCGCCCCGGCCTGGCGTGGCCTGGCGTGGCCTGGCCTCCTCCGCCGCTCCTCGCCAAGGCCCAGGCCTCCCGCGACCCCAACCCCCCCACGGAGCCCCGGCCCCCCACCGCCACGCCCACCCCGCCTTTCGCCAGGCGGAGAAGCCCAGAAGCCCTGGCCGTTTCAGTGTCCCGCGCGCGCGAACCTAGCCTAGCCTAGCCCGGAGACCAGAGAGCCAGGGGCGGAGAGGCAGGCGGGCACCCCCCTCGGACACCCCAGGGACCCTGACACAGGCCCAGCGCCCCAGGCGGAAATGCAGTCCGACTGGGCAATGGCCAGCCGCCGGCCACACACGTCCCCTGAGCGTGCCTGGCGAGTGGAGCCACGCACAGGGAGGGCAGGAGGGAGGAACACACTCAGGGACTCAGGGAAAACCGGGCAGAGGGTGGCCGGGGGCAGCGGCCCGCTGGCTCCCAGTCAGTCAGTCGCCCGGCCAGGCTCAGAAGTGCGCCGCTGGGGTCGTGCCTCGCCCTGAGTTTCGGGCCCACTCTGCAAAGCCACCGCAGTCACCCCCTTCGGACCCAATGCCAAGGTCGGAGGGCTCTGCGCCTTGTTGGTACCAGTCAACGACCAGCACGTGCACAGCACCGCCCTGAGGAAGGGCATAGACCCCTCTGTCCAGTGTCCAGGAAAGGACCGCCTGTGGAAGAAGCACCCTGATTCAAACCCCTGTGGGAGCTTAGTCGGCGGCCTCACCAGACGGAAAGCCCCCTCCCCTGCAAGCATTGCAGGGGGGAGAGGGGGGAGGGAGGGGAGCGGTGGTTGCGTTGCGGGGACACGCGCCCACCGGGTCGTCAGGCCCTGCGTCTTGTCCTGTCCTCTGCAGGTGGACCGGTGACCGCGACCAAGGGGCCTCTGCTTCCCTGTCCCCACCGGCCGGGCTTCAACTCCTCTTGGCACCTGGTCCTCCATGGCAACCCCCTGGCCCCGAACCGCTTGCCTGCTCTGAAGGCTGCTTCCTCCTCTTTCAGGAGCGCCTGCCCTCTTTTGCCATCTGCTCTCTTGCTTGGCTCTCAGCGCAGACTCCTAAGACCCTGTGGCCTCCTCGGCCCTCTCTCAGCCTCTGCTGAGCACACACCCTGAAGTCCTGCGCGCACTTCAAGGGTGATGTGTGAATCCACTCTTACATCCATGGGAAGTTAGATGGGAGATGAGAGAACCTGTGACTGCCCAGTCTCCAGGCTACCATGGACCTGGTGACTTGCAGCCCAGAGTGAGTTGGCTGGGGTTGGGTGGGGGGTAGAGGGGTGAGTGTGTGTCTCTCTCTCTGTGTGTGTGTGTGTGTGTCTGTGTGAGAGAGAGAGAGAGAGAGAGAGAGAGAGAGAGAGAGAGAGGAGAGTCAAGGCCAGAGAGGGATTGAGTGGGAGATGGAGACAGGGATGCCTCCTCACAGGCCAAGAGAGGCACAAGAGAGAAGGAGAGATGGATGAACAGGGACCCACAGAGACATCTGCTGCTCCGATGAGAGTGAAAGGGAGAGACAGGCAGAGAGAGAGATAGACTCAGGGGGACCCTCACGGAGGAAGGCGGTGGGGAAGGAGGTAGAGACACAGGAGGGACCTTGCGGAGGTGGTGCAAAGAGAGAAGGACCCAGGCAGAGACGCTCGATGGACTCTCCCACTCCCAGGATCTGGGTGTCAAGGTTCTGCTTGTGTGGCAGGAACGGGTGAGGGAGCGGGCCCCGCGGGTGGGCCCCGTGTTCTGGGGAAGGCGGGTGTCGCCCCCCCACACACCCCATCCTCCAGGCCGAGGGGTGGGGGGGTCGGTCTGGGTGCACATGGAGGGTCGTGGCCTGGACCTGGCTCGGCTCAGCGGGGTCTCATGGAGTGAGTGTCCTAGCGTCCCTGGGGAGAGCCAGGCCTGTGGGCCTTGTTGCAGGCGCTGGGCGCTGGTCGTCGGGAGGCCAGCCGCAGGCCTGAAGGGACAGCGACCGGCAGCCCAGGGCTGCGCCTGCGCCCTGGCCCGAGGGCCCGGGGGTCACGGCCTGTCTCTCGGGGCCACGCAAGTTAAAAGTGTGTGTGGGAAGGGGGCGCAAAAGCCTACAGCACCCGGTATTCCCAGGCGGTCTCCCATCCAAGTACTAACCAGGCCCGACCCTGCTTAGCTTCCGAGATCAGACGAGATCGGGCGCGTTCAGGGTGGTATGGCCGTAGACGGGGAGGGCCGCCCGGGGGCGCCTCAAGAGCCTGCTCCGGGTTCCACCCTTCAGTCCAGGGGACGGGAGGGGGGTGGAGGGGGGAAATCGGAGGGGGTGGTAGCAGGGGGCCTCCCTCGCCCGCCCCACAACAGCGCAGCCCAACCCAACTCAACTCAAGGCTGGGGGCTCTCACGCTCCGCTCCGACCTGACTCCACCGGGCAGCGGCCCAGGGGTCCTGGGAGACTGGGACTGGCTGAGTCCCGCCTCCAACACCGCCCCTCTCCACCTGGCTCCACCTACCGCGAGCCCCACCAAGCGCCCGCAGGGATCGCCCCGCCCCGCCCCGGCCTGGCGTGGCCTGGCGTGGCCTGGCCTCCTCCGCCGCTCCTCGCCAAGGCCCAGGCCTCCCGCGACCCCAACCCCCCCACGGAGCCCCGGCCCCCCACCGCCACGCCCACCCCGCCTTTCGCCAGGCGGAGAAGCCCAGAAGCCCTGGCCGTTTCAGTGTCCCGCGCGCGCGAACCTAGCCTAGCCTAGCCCGGAGACCAGAGAGCCAGGGGCGGAGAGGCAGGCGGGCACCCCCCTCGGACACCCCAGGGACCCTGACACAGGCCCAGCGCCCCAGGCGGAAATGCAGTCCGACTGGGCAATGGCCAGCCGCCGGCCACACACGTCCCCTGAGCGTGCCTGGCGAGTGGAGCCACGCACAGGGAGGGCAGGAGGGAGGAACACACTCAGGGACTCAGGGAAAACCGGGCAGAGGGTGGCCGGGGGCAGCGGCCCGCTGGCTCCCAGTCAGTCAGTCGCCCGGCCAGGCTCAGAAGTGCGCCGCTGGGGTCGTGCCTCGCCCTGAGTTTCGGGCCCACTCTGCAAAGCCACCGCAGTCACCCCCTTCGGACCCAATGCCAAGGTCGGAGGGCTCTGCGCCTTGTTGGTACCAGTCAACGACCAGCACGTGCACAGCACCGCCCTGAGGAAGGGCATAGACCCCTCTGTCCAGTGTCCAGGAAAGGACCGCCTGTGGAAGAAGCACCCTGATTCAAACCCCTGTGGGAGCTTAGTCGGCGGCCTCACCAGACGGAAAGCCCCCTCCCCTGCAAGCATTGCAGGGGGGAGAGGGGGGAGGGAGGGGAGCGGTGGTTGCGTTGCGGGGACACGCGCCCACCGGGTCGTCAGGCCCTGCGTCTTGTCCTGTCCTCTGCAGGTGGACCGGTGACCGCGACCAAGGGGCCTCTGCTTCCCTGTCCCCACCGGCCGGGCTTCAACTCCTCTTGGCACCTGGTCCTCCATGGCAACCCCCTGGCCCCGAACCGCTTGCCTGCTCTGAAGGCTGCTTCCTCCTCTTTCAGGAGCGCCTGCCCTCTTTTGCCATCTGCTCTCTTGCTTGGCTCTCAGCGCAGACTCCTAAGACCCTGTGGCCTCCTCGGCCCTCTCTCAGCCTCTGCTGAGCACACACCCTGAAGTCCTGCGCGCACTTCAAGGGTGATGTGTGAATCCACTCTTACATCCATGGGAAGTTAGATGGGAGATGAGAGAACCTGTGACTGCCCAGTCTCCAGGCTACCATGGACCTGGTGACTTGCAGCCCAGAGTGAGTTGGCTGGGGTTGGGTGGGGGGTAGAGGGGTGAGTGTGTGTCTCTCTCTCTGTGTGTGTGTGTGTGTGTCTGTGTGAGAGAGAGAGAGAGAGAGAGAGAGAGAGAGAGAGAGAGAGAGAGGAGAGTCAAGGCCAGAGAGGGATTGAGTGGGAGATGGAGACAGGGATGCCTCCTCACAGGCCAAGAGAGGCACAAGAGAGAAGGAGAGATGGATGAACAGGGACCCACAGAGACATCTGCTGCTCCGATGAGAGTGAAAGGGAGAGACAGGCAGAGAGAGAGATAGACTCAGGGGGACCCTCACGGAGGAAGGCGGTGGGGAAGGAGGTAGAGACACAGGAGGGACCTTGCGGAGGTGGTGCAAAGAGAGAAGGACCCAGGCAGAGACGCTCGATGGACTCTCCCACTCCCAGGATCTGGGTGTCAAGGTTCTGCTTGTGTGGCAGGAACGGGTGAGGGAGCGGGCCCCGCGGGTGGGCCCCGTGTTCTGGGGAAGGCGGGTGTCGCCCCCCCACACACCCCATCCTCCAGGCCGAGGGGTGGGGGGGTCGGTCTGGGTGCACATGGAGGGTCGTGGCCTGGACCTGGCTCGGCTCAGCGGGGTCTCATGGAGTGAGTGTCCTAGCGTCCCTGGGGAGAGCCAGGCCTGTGGGCCTTGTTGCAGGCGCTGGGCGCTGGTCGTCGGGAGGCCAGCCGCAGGCCTGAAGGGACAGCGACCGGCAGCCCAGGGCTGCGCCTGCGCCCTGGCCCGAGGGCCCGGGGGTCACGGCCTGTCTCTCGGGGCCACGCAAGTTAAAAGTGTGTGTGGGAAGGGGGCGCAAAAGCCTACAGCACCCGGTATTCCCAGGCGGTCTCCCATCCAAGTACTAACCAGGCCCGACCCTGCTTAGCTTCCGAGATCAGACGAGATCGGGCGCGTTCAGGGTGGTATGGCCGTAGACGGGGAGGGCCGCCCGGGGGCGCCTCAAGAGCCTGCTCCGGGTTCCACCCTTCAGTCCAGGGGACGGGAGGGGGGTGGAGGGGGGAAATCGGAGGGGGTGGTAGCAGGGGGCCTCCCTCGCCCGCCCCACAACAGCGCAGCCCAACCCAACTCAACTCAAGGCTGGGGGCTCTCACGCTCCGCTCCGACCTGACTCCACCGGGCAGCGGCCCAGGGGTCCTGGGAGACTGGGACTGGCTGAGTCCCGCCTCCAACACCGCCCCTCTCCACCTGGCTCCACCTACCGCGAGCCCCACCAAGCGCCCGCAGGGATCGCCCCGCCCCGCCCCGGCCTGGCGTGGCCTGGCGTGGCCTGGCCTCCTCCGCCGCTCCTCGCCAAGGCCCAGGCCTCCCGCGACCCCAACCCCCCCACGGAGCCCCGGCCCCCCACCGCCACGCCCACCCCGCCT
This sequence comes from Marmota flaviventris, assembly GCF_047511675.1. Lineage (NCBI taxonomy): Eukaryota > Metazoa > Chordata > Mammalia > Rodentia > Sciuridae > Marmota > Marmota flaviventris. The sequence goes on from NW_027287911.1 coordinate 191,967, forward strand.
TTCGCCAGGCGGAGAAGCCCAGAAGCCCTGGCCGTTTCAGTGTCCCGCGCGCGCGAACCTAGCCTAGCCTAGCCCGGAGACCAGAGAGCCAGGGGCGGAGAGGCAGGCGGGCACCCCCCTCGGACACCCCAGGGACCCTGACACAGGCCCAGCGCCCCAGGCGGAAATGCAGTCCGACTGGGCAATGGCCAGCCGCCGGCCACACACGTCCCCTGAGCGTGCCTGGCGAGTGGAGCCACGCACAGGGAGGGCAGGAGGGAGGAACACACTCAGGGACTCAGGGAAAACCGGGCAGAGGGTGGCCGGGGGCAGCGGCCCGCTGGCTCCCAGTCAGTCAGTCGCCCGGCCAGGCTCAGAAGTGCGCCGCTGGGGTCGTGCCTCGCCCTGAGTTTCGGGCCCACTCTGCAAAGCCACCGCAGTCACCCCCTTCGGACCCAATGCCAAGGTCGGAGGGCTCTGCGCCTTGTTGGTACCAGTCAACGACCAGCACGTGCACAGCACCGCCCTGAGGAAGGGCATAGACCCCTCTGTCCAGTGTCCAGGAAAGGACCGCCTGTGGAAGAAGCACCCTGATTCAAACCCCTGTGGGAGCTTAGTCGGCGGCCTCACCAGACGGAAAGCCCCCTCCCCTGCAAGCATTGCAGGGGGGAGAGGGGGGAGGGAGGGGAGCGGTGGTTGCGTTGCGGGGACACGCGCCCACCGGGTCGTCAGGCCCTGCGTCTTGTCCTGTCCTCTGCAGGTGGACCGGTGACCGCGACCAAGGGGCCTCTGCTTCCCTGTCCCCACCGGCCGGGCTTCAACTCCTCTTGGCACCTGGTCCTCCATGGCAACCCCCTGGCCCCGAACCGCTTGCCTGCTCTGAAGGCTGCTTCCTCCTCTTTCAGGAGCGCCTGCCCTCTTTTGCCATCTGCTCTCTTGCTTGGCTCTCAGCGCAGACTCCTAAGACCCTGTGGCCTCCTCGGCCCTCTCTCAGCCTCTGCTGAGCACACACCCTGAAGTCCTGCGCGCACTTCAAGGGTGATGTGTGAATCCACTCTTACATCCATGGGAAGTTAGATGGGAGATGAGAGAACCTGTGACTGCCCAGTCTCCAGGCTACCATGGACCTGGTGACTTGCAGCCCAGAGTGAGTTGGCTGGGGTTGGGTGGGGGGTAGAGGGGTGAGTGTGTGTCTCTCTCTCTGTGTGTGTGTGTGTGTGTCTGTGAGAGATAGAGAGAGAGAGAGAGAGAGAGAGAGAGAGAGAGAGAGAGGAGAGTCAAGGCCAGAGAGGGATTGAGTGGGAGATGGAGACAGGGATGCCTCCTCACAGGCCAAGAGAGGCACAAGAGAGAAGGAGAGATGGATGAACAGGGACCCACAGAGACATCTGCTGCTCCGATGAGAGTGAAAGGGAGAGACAGGCAGAGAGAGAGATAGACTCAGGGGGACCCTCACGGAGGAAGGCGGTGGGGAAGGAGGTAGAGACACAGGAGGGACCTTGCGGAGGTGGTGCAAAGAGAGAAGGACCCAGGCAGAGACGCTCGATGGACTCTCCCACTCCCAGGATCTGGGTGTCAAGGTTCTGCTTGTGTGGCAGGAACGGGTGAGGGAGCGGGCCCCGCGGGTGGGCCCCGTGTTCTGGGGAAGGCGGGTGTCGCCCCCCCACACACCCCATCCTCCAGGCCGAGGGGTGGGGGGGTCGGTCTGGGTGCACATGGAGGGTCGTGGCCTGGACCTGGCTCGGCTCAGCGGGGTCTCATGGAGTGAGTGTCCTAGCGTCCCTGGGGAGAGCCAGGCCTGTGGGCCTTGTTGCAGGCGCTGGGCGCTGGTCGTCGGGAGGCCAGCCGCAGGCCTGAAGGGACAGCGACCGGCAGCCCAGGGCTGCGCCTGCGCCCTGGCCCGAGGGCCCGGGGGTCACGGCCTGTCTCTCGGGGCCACGCAAGTTAAAAGTGTGTGTGGGAAGGGGGCGCAAAAGCCTACAGCACCCGGTATTCCCAGGCGGTCTCCCATCCAAGTACTAACCAGGCCCGACCCTGCTTAGCTTCCGAGATCAGACGAGATCGGGCGCGTTCAGGGTGGTATGGCCGTAGACGGGGAGGGCCGCCCGGGGGCGCCTCAAGAGCCTGCTCCGGGTTCCACCCTTCAGTCCAGGGGACGGGAGGGGGGTGGAGGGGGGAAATCGGAGGGGGTGGTAGCAGGGGGCCTCCCTCGCCCGCCCCACAACAGCGCAGCCCAACCCAACTCAACTCAAGGCTGGGGGCTCTCACGCTCCGCTCCGACCTGACTCCACCGGGCAGCGGCCCAGGGGTCCTGGGAGACTGGGACTGGCTGAGTCCCGCCTCCAACACCGCCCCTCTCCACCTGGCTCCACCTACCGCGAGCCCCACCAAGCGCCCGCAGGGATCGCCCCGCCCCGCCCCGGCCTGGCGTGGCCTGGCGTGGCCTGGCCTCCTCCGCCGCTCCTCGCCAAGGCCCAGGCCTCCCGCGACCCCAACCCCCCCACGGAGCCCCGGCCCCCCACCGCCACGCCCACCCCGCCTTTCGCCAGGCGGAGAAGCCCAGAAGCCCTGGCCGTTTCAGTGTCCCGCGCGCGCGAACCTAGCCTAGCCTAGCCCGGAGCCCAGAGAGCCAGGGGCGGAGAGGCAGGCGGGCACCCCCCTCGGACACCCCAGGGACCCTGACACAGGCCCAGCGCCCCAGGCGGAAATGCAGTCCGACTGGGCAATGGCCAGCCGCCGGCCACACACGTCCCCTGAGCGTGCCTGGCGAGTGGAGCCACGCACAGGGAGGGCAGGAGGGAGGAACACACTCAGGGACTCAGGGAAAACCGGGCAGAGGGTGGCCGGGGGCAGCGGCCCGCTGGCTCCCAGTCAGTCAGTCGCCCGGCCAGGCTCAGAAGTGCGCCGCTGGGGTCGTGCCTCGCCCTGAGTTTCGGGCCCACTCTGCAAAGCCACCGCAGTCACCCCCTTCGGACCCAATGCCAAGGTCGGAGGGCTCTGCGCCTTGTTGGTACCAGTCAACGACCAGCACGTGCACAGCACCGCCCTGAGGAAGGGCATAGACCCCTCTGTCCAGTGTCCAGGAAAGGACCGCCTGTGGAAGAAGCACCCTGATTCAAACCCCTGTGGGAGCTTAGTCGGCGGCCTCACCAGACGGAAAGCCCCCTCCCCTGCAAGCATTGCAGGGGGGAGAGGGGGGAGGGAGGGGAGCGGTGGTTGCGTTGCGGGGACACGCGCCCACCGGGTCGTCAGGCCCTGCGTCTTGTCCTGTCCTCTGCAGGTGGACCGGTGACCGCGACCAAGGGGCCTCTGCTTCCCTGTCCCCACCGGCCGGGCTTCAACTCCTCTTGGCACCTGGTCCTCCATGGCAACCCCCTGGCCCCGAACCGCTTGCCTGCTCTGAAGGCTGCTTCCTCCTCTTTCAGGAGCGCCTGCCCTCTTTTGCCATCTGCTCTCTTGCTTGGCTCTCAGCGCAGACTCCTAAGACCCTGTGGCCTCCTCGGCCCTCTCTCAGCCTCTGCTGAGCACACACCCTGAAGTCCTGCGCGCACTTCAAGGGTGATGTGTGAATCCACTCTTACATCCATGGGAAGTTAGATGGGAGATGAGAGAACCTGTGACTGCCCAGTCTCCAGGCTACCATGGACCTGGTGACTTGCAGCCCAGAGTGAGTTGGCTGGGGTTGGGTGGGGGGTAGAGGGGTGAGTGTGTGTCTCTCTCTGTGTGTGTGTGTGTGTGTGTGTGTGTGTGAGAGAGAGAGAGAGAGAGAGGAGAGTCAAGGACAGAGAGGGATTGAGTGGGAGATGGAGACAGGGATGCCTCCTCACAGGCCAAGAGAGGCACAAGAGAGAAGGAGAGATGGATGAACAGGGACCCACAGAGACATCTGCTGCTCCGATGAGAGTGAAAGGGAGAGACAGGCAGAGAGAGAGATAGACTCAGGGGGACCCTCACGGAGGAAGGCGGTGGGGAAGGAGGTAGAGACACAGGAGGGACCTTGCGGAGGTGGTGCAAAGAGAGAAGGACCCAGGCAGAGACGCTCGATGGACTCTCCCACTCCCAGGATGTGGGTGTCAAGTTTCTGCTTGTGGGGCAGGAACGGGTGAGGGAGCGGGCCCCGCGGGTGGGCCCCGTGTTCTGGGGAAGGCGGGTGTCGCCCCCCCACACACCCCATCCTCCAGGCCGAGGGGTGGGGGGGTCGGTCTGGGTGCACATGGAGGGTCGTGGCCTGGACCTGGCTCGGCTCAGCGGGGTCTCATGGAGTGAGTGTCCTAGCGTCCCTGGGGAGAGCCAGGCCTGTGGGCCTTGTTGCAGGCGCTGGGCGCTGGTCGTCGGGAGGCCAGCCGCAGGCCTGAAGGGACAGCGACCGGCAGCCCAGGGCTGCGCCTGCGCCCTGGCCCGAGGGCCCGGGGGTCACGGCCTGTCTCTCGGGGCCACGCAAGTTAAAAGTGTGTGTGGGAAGGGGGCGCAAAAGCCTACAGCACCCGGTATTCCCAGGCGGTCTCCCATCCAAGTACTAACCAGGCCCGACCCTGCTTAGCTTCCGAGATCAGACGAGATCGGGCGCGTTCAGGGTGGTATGGCCGTAGACGGGGAGGGCCGCCCGGGGGCGCCTCAAGAGCCTGCTCCGGGTTCCACCCTTCAGTCCAGGGGACGGGAGGGGGGTGGAGGGGGGAAATCGGAGGGGGTGGTCGCAGGGGGCCTCCCTCGCCCGCCCCACAACAGCGCAGCCCAACCCAACTCAACTCAAGGCTGGGGGCTCTCACGCTCCGCTCCGACCTGACTCCACCAGGCAGCGGCCCAGGGGTCCTGGGAGACTGGGACTGGCTGAATCCCGCCTCCAACACCGCCCCTCTCCACCTGGCTCCACCTACCGCGAGCCCCACCAAGCGCCCGCAGGGATCGCCCCGCCCCGCCCCGGCCTGGCGTGGCCTGGCGTGGCCTGGCCTCCTCCGCCGCTCCTCGCCAAGGCCCAGGCCTCCCGCGACCCCAACCCCCCCACGGACCCCCGGCCCCCCACCGCCACGCCCACCCCGCCTTTCGCCAGGCGGAGAAGCCCAGAAGCCCTGGCCGTTTCAGTGTCCCGCGCGCGCGAACCTAGCCTAGCCTAGCCCGGAGCCCAGAGAGCCAGGGGCGGAGAGGCAGGCGGGCACCCCCCTCGGACACCCCAGGGACCCTGACACAGGCCCAGCGCCCCAGGCGGAAATGCAGTCCGACTGGGCAATGGCCAGCCGCCGGCCACACACGTCCCCTGAGCGTGCCTGGCGAGTGGAGCCACGCACAGGGAGGGCAGGAGGGAGGAACACACTCAGGGACTCAGGGAAAACCGGGCAGAGGGTGGCCGGGGGCAGCGGCCCGCTGGCTCCCAGTCAGTCAGTCGCCCGGCCAGGCTCAGAAGTGCGCCGCTGGGGTCGTGCCTCGCCCTGAGTTTCGGGCCCACTCTGCAAAGCCACCGCAGTCACCCCCTTCGGACCCAATGCCAAGGTCGGAGGGCTCTGCGCCTTGTTGGTACCAGTCATCGACCAGCACGTGCACAGCACCGCCCTGAGGAAGGGCATAGACCCCTCTGTCCAGTGTCCAGGAAAGGACCGCCTGTGGAAGAAGCAACCTGATTCAAACCCCTGTGGGAGCTTAGTAGGCGGCCTCACCAGACGGAAAGCCCCCTCCCCTGCAAGCATTGCAGGGGGGAGAGAGGGGAGGGAGGGGAGCGGTGGTTGCGTTGCGGGGACACGCGCCCACCGGGTCGTCAGGCCCTGCGTCTTGTCCTGTCCTCTGCAGGTGGACCGGTGACCGCGACCAAGGGGCCTCTGCTTCCCTGTCCCCACCGGCCGGGCTTCAACTCCTCTTGGCACCTGGTCCTCCATGGCAACCCCCTGGCCCCGAACCGCTTGCCTGCTCTGAAGGCTGCTTCCTCCTCTTTCAGGAGCGCCTGCCCTCTTTTGCCATCTGCTCTCTTGCTTGGCTCTCAGCGCAGACTCCTAAGACCCTGTGGCCTCCTCGGCCCTCTCTCAGCCTCTGCTGAGCACACACCCTGAAGTCCTGCGCGCACTTCAAGGGTGATGTGTGAATCCACTCTTACATCCATGGGAAGTTAGATGGGAGATGAGAGAACCTGTGACTGCCCAGTCTCCAGGCTACCATGGACCTGGTGACTTGCAGCCCAGAGTGAGTTGGCTGGGGTTGGGTGGGGGGTAGAGGGGTGAGTGTGTGTCTCTGTGTGTGTGTGTGTGTGTGTGTGTGTGAGAGAGAGAGAGAGAGAGAGAGAGAGAGAGAGAGAGAGAGGAGAGTCAAGGCCAGAGAGGGATTGAGTGGGAGATGGAGACAGGGATGCCTCCTCACAGGCCAAGAGAGGCACAAGAGAGAAGGAGAGATGGATGAACAGGGACCCACAGAGACATCTGCTGCTCCGATGAGAGTGAAAAGGAGAGACAGGCAGAGAGAGAGATAGACTCAGGGGGACCCTCACGGAGGAAGGCGGTGGGGAAGGAGGTAGAGACACAGGAGGGACCTTGCGGAGGTGGTGCAAAGAGAGAAGGACCCAGGCAGAGACGCTCGATGGACTCTCCCACTCCCAGGATCTGGGTGTCAAGGTTCTGCTTGTGTGGCAGGAACGGGTGAGGGAGCGGGCCCCGCGGGTGGGCCCCGTGTTCTGGGGAAGGCGGGTGTCGCCCCCCCACACACCCCATCCTCCAGGCCGAGGGGTGGGGGGGTCGGTCTGGGTGCACATGGAGGGTCGTGGCCTGGACCTGGCTCGGCTCAGCGGGGTCTCATGGAGTGAGTGTCCTAGCGTCCCTGGGGAGAGCCAGGCCTGTGGGCCTTGTTGCAGGCGCTGGGCGCTGGTCGTCGGGAGGCCAGCCGCAGGCCTGAAGGGACAGCGACCGGCAGCCCAGGGCTGCGCCTGCGCCCTGGCCCGAGGGCCCGGGGGTCACGGCCTGTCTCTCGGGGCCACGCAAGTTAAAAGTGTGTGTGGGAAGGGGGCGCAAAAGCCTACAGCACCCGGTATTCCCAGGCGGTCTCCCATCCAAGTACTAACCAGGCCCGACCCTGCTTAGCTTCCGAGATCAGACGAGATCGGGCGCGTTCAGGGTGGTATGGCCTTAGACGGAGAGGCCGCCCGGGGGCGCCTCAAGAGCCTGCTCCGGGTTCCACCCTTCAGTCCAGGGGACGGGAGGGGGGTGGAGGGGGGAAATCGGAGGGGGTGGTCGCAGGGGGCCTCCCTCGCCCGCCCCACAACAGCGCAGCCCAACCCAACTCAACTCAAGGCTGGGGGCTCTCACGCTCCGCTCCGACCTGACTCCACCGGGCAGCGGCCCAGGGGTCCTGGGAGACTGGGACTGGCTGAGTCCCGCCTCCAACACCGCCCCTCTCCACCTGGCTCCACCTACCGCGAGCCCCACCAAGCGCCCGCAGGGATCGCCCCGCCCCGCCCCGCCCCGGCCTGGTGTGGCCTGGCGTGGCCTGGCCTCCTCCGCCGCTCCTCGCCAAGGCCCAGGCCTCCCGCGACCCCAACCCCCCCACGGACCCCCGGCCCCCCACCGCCACGCCCACCCCGCCTTTCGCCAGGCGGAGAAGCCCAGAAGCCCTGGCCGTTTCAGTGTCCCGCGCGCGCGAACCTAGCCTAGCCTAGCCCGGAGCCCAGAGAGCCAGGGGCGGAGAGGCAGGCGGGCACCCCCCTCGGACACCCCAGGGACCCTGACACAGGCCCAGCGCCCCAGGCGGAAATGCAGTCCGACTGGGCAATGGCCAGCCGCCGGCCACACACGTCCCCTGAGCGTGCCTGGCGAGTGGAGCCACGCACAGGGAGGGCAGGAGGGAGGAACACACTCAGGGACTCAGGGAAAACCGGGCAGAGGGTGGCCGGGGGCAGCGGCCCGCTGGCTCCCAGTCAGTCAGTCGCCCGGCCAGGCTCAGAAGTGCGCCGCTGGGGTCGTGCCTCGCCCTGAGTTTCGGGCCCACTCTGCAAAGCCACCGCAGTCACCCCCTTCGGACCCAATGCCAAGGTCGGAGGGCTCTGCGCCTTGTTGGTACCAGTCATCGACCAGCACGTGCACAGCACCGCCCTGAGGAAGGGCATAGACCCCTCTGTCCAGTGTCCAGGAAAGGACCGCCTGTGGAAGAAGCACCCTGATTCAAACCCCTGTGGGAGCTTAGTAGGCGGCCTCACCAGACGGAAAGCCCCCTCCCCTGCAAGCATTGCAGGGGGGAGAGAGGGGAGGGAGGGGAGCAGTGGTTGCGTTGCGGGGACACGCGCCCACCGGGTCGTCAGGCCCTGCGTCTTGTCCTGTCCTCTGCAGGTGGACCGGTGACCGCGACCAAGGGGCCTCTGCTTCCCTGTCCCCACCGGCCGGGCTTCAACTCCTCTTGGCACCTGGTCCTCCATGGCAACCCCCTGGCCCCGAACCGCTTGCCTGCTCTGAAGGCTGCTTCCTCCTCTTTCAGGAGCGCCTGCCCTCTTTTGCCATCTGCTCTCTTGCTTGGCTCTCAGCGCAGACTCCTAAGACCCTGTGGCCTCCTCGGCCCTCTCTCAGCCTCTGCTGAGCACACACCCTGAAGTCCTGCGCGCACTTCAAGGGTGATGTGTGAATCCACTCTTACATCCATGGGAAGTTAGATGGGAGATGAGAGAACCTGTGACTGCCCAGTCTCCAGGCTACCATGGACCTGGTGACTTGCAGCCCAGAGTGAGTTGGCTGGGGTTGGGTGGGGGGTAGAGGGGTGAGTGTGTGTCTCTGTGTGTGTGTGTGTGTGTGTGTGTGAGAGAGAGAGAGAGAGAGAGAGAGAGAGAGAGAGAGAGAGAGGAGAGTCAAGGCCAGAGAGGGATTGAGTGGGAGATGGAGACAGGGATGCCTCCTCACAGGCCAAGAGAGGCACAAGAGAGAAGGAGAGATGGATGAACAGGGACCCACAGAGACATCTGCTGCTCCGATGAGAGTGAAAAGGAGAGACAGGCAGAGAGAGAGATAGACTCAGGGGGACCCTCACGGAGGAAGGCGGTGGGGAAGGAGGTAGAGACACAGGAGGGACCTTGCGGAGGTGGTGCAAAGAGAGAAGGACCCAGGCAGAGACGCTCGATGGACTCTCCCACTCCCAGGATCTGGGTGTCAAGGTTCTGCTTGTGTGGCAGGAACGGGTGAGGGAGCGGGCCCCGCGGGTGGGCCCCGTGTTCTGGGGAAGGCGGGTGTCGCCCCCCCACACACCCCATCCTCCAGGCCGAGGGGTGGGGGGGTCGGTCTGGGTGCACATGGAGGGTCGTGGCCTGGACCTGGCTCGGCTCAGCGGGGTCTCATGGAGTGAGTGTCCTAGCGTCCCTGGGGAGAGCCAGGCCTGTGGGCCTTGTTGCAGGCGCTGGGCGCTGGTCGTCGGGAGGCCAGCCGCAGGCCTGAAGGGACAGCGACCGGCAGCCCAGGGCTGCGCCTGCGCCCTGGCCCGAGGGCCCGGGGGTCACGGCCTGTCTCTCGGGGCCACGCAAGTTAAAAGTGTGTGTGGGAAGGGGGCGCAAAAGCCTACAGCACCCGGTATTCCCAGGCGGTCTCCCATCCAAGTACTAACCAGGCCCGACCCTGCTTAGCTTCCGAGATCAGACGAGATCGGGCGCGTTCAGGGTGGTATGGCCTTAGACGGAGAGGCCGCCCGGGGGCGCCTCAAGAGCCTGCTCCGGGTTCCACCCTTCAGTCCAGGGGACGGGAGGGGGGTGGAGGGGGGAAATCGGAGGGGGTGGTCGCAGGGGGCCTCCCTCGCCCGCCCCACAACAGCGCAGCCCAACCCAACTCAACTCAAGGCTGGGGGCTCTCACGCTCCGCTCCGACCTGACTCCACCGGGCAGCGGCCCAGGGGTCCTGGGAGACTGGGACTGGCTGAGTCCCGCCTCCAACACCGCCCCTCTCCACCTGGCTCCACCTACCGCGAGCCCCACCAAGCGCCCGCAGGGATCGCCCCGCCCCGCCCCGCCCCGGCCTGGTGTGGCCTGGTGTGGCCTGGCGTGGCCTGGCCTCCTCCGCCGCTCCTCGCCAAGGCCCAGGCCTCCCGCGACCCCAACCCCCCCACGGACCCCCGGCCCCCCACCGCCACGCCCACCCCGCCTTTCGCCAGGCGGAGAAGCCCAGAAGCCCTGGCCGTTTCAGTGTCCCGCGCGCGCGAACCTAGCCTAGCCTAGCCCGGAGCCCAGAGAGCCAGGGGCGGAGAGGCAGGCGGGCACCCCCCTCGGACACCCCAGGGACCCTGACACAGGCCCAGCGCCCCAGGCGGAAATGCAGTCCGACTGGGCAATGGCCAGCCGCCGGCCACACACGTCCCCTGAGCGTGCCTGGCGAGTGGAGCCACGCACAGGGAGGGCAGGAGGGAGGAACACACTCAGGGACTCAGGGAAAACCGGGCAGAGGGTGGCCGGGGGCAGCGGCCCGCTGGCTCCCAGTCAGTCAGTCGCCCGGCCAGGCTCAGAAGTGCGCCGCTGGGGTCGTGCCTCGCCCTGAGTTTCGGGCCCACTCTGCAAAGCCACCGCAGTCACCCCCTTCGGACCCAATGCCAAGGTCGGAGGGCTCTGCGCCTTGTTGGTACCAGTCAACGACCAGCACGTGCACAGCACCGCCCTGAGGAAGGGCATAGACCCCTCTGTCCAGTGTCCAGGAAAGGACCGCCTGTGGAAGAAGCACCCTGATTCAAACCCCTGTGGGAGCTTAGTCGGCGGCCTCACCAGACGGAAAGCCCCCTCCCCTGCAAGCATTGCAGGGGGGAGAGGGGGGAGGGAGGGGAGCGGTGGTTGCGTTGCGGGGACACGCGCCCACCGGGTCGTCAGGCCCTGCGTCTTGTCCTGTCCTCTGCAGGTGGACCGGTGACCGCGACCAAGGGGCCTCTGCTTCCCTGTCCCCACCGGCCGGGCTTCAACTCCTCTTGGCACCTGGTCCTCCATGGCAACCCCCTGGCCCCGAACCGCTTGCCTGCTCTGAAGGCTGCTTCCTCCTCTTTCAGGAGCGCCTGCCCTCTTTTGCCATCTGCTCTCTTGCTTGGCTCTCAGCGCAGACTCCTAAGACCCTGTGGCCTCCTCGGCCCTCTCTCAGCCTCTGCTGAGCACACACCCTGAAGTCCTGCGCGCACTTCAAGGGTGATGTGTGAATCCACTCTTACATCCATGGGAAGTTAGATGGGAGATGAGAGAACCTGTGACTGCCCAGTCTCCAGGCTACCATGGACCTGGTGACTTGCAGCCCAGAGTGAGTTGGCTGGGGTTGGGTGGGGGGTAGAGGGGTGAGTGTGTGTCTCTCTCTCTGTGTGTGTGTGTGTGTGTCTGTGAGAGAGAGAGAGAGAGAGAGAGAGAGAGAGAGAGAGGAGAGTCAAGGCCAGAGAGGGATTGGGTGGGAGATGGAGACAGGGATGCCTCCTCACAGGCCAAGAGAGGCACAAGAGAGAAGGAGAGATGGATGAACAGGGACCCACAGAGACATCTGCTGCTCCGATGAGAGTGAAAGGGAGAGACAGGCAGAGAGAGAGATAGACTCAGGGGGACCCTCACGGAGGAAGGCGGTGGGGAAGGAGGTAGAGACACAGGAGGGACCTTGCGGAGGTGGTGCAAAGAGAGAAGGACCCAGGCAGAGACGCTCGATGGACTCTCCCACTCCCAGGATCTGGGTGTCAAGGTTCTGCTTGTGTGGCAGGAACGGGTGAGGGAGCGGGCCCCGCGGGTGGGCCCCGTGTTCTGGGGAAGGCGGGTGTCGCCCCCCCACACACCCCATCCTCCAGGCCGAGGGGTGGGGGGGTCGGTCTGGGTGCACATGGAGGGTCGTGGCCTGGACCTGGCTCGGCTCAGCGGGGTCTCATGGAGTGAGTGTCCTAGCGTCCCTGGGGAGAGCCAGGCCTGTGGGCCTTGTTGCAGGCGCTGGGCGCTGGTCGTCGGGAGGCCAGCCGCAGGCCTGAAGGGACAGCGACCGGCAGCCCAGGGCTGCGCCTGCGCCCTGGCCCGAGGGCCCGGGGGTCACGGCCTGTCTCTCGGGGCCACGCAAGTTAAAAGTGTGTGTGGGAAGGGGGCGCAAAAGCCTACAGCACCCGGTATTCCCAGGCGGTCTCCCATCCAAGTACTAACCAGGCCCGACCCTGCTTAGCTTCCGAGATCAGACGAGATCGGGCGCGTTCAGGGTGGTATGGCCGTAGACGGGGAGGGCCGCCCGGGGGCGCCTCAAGAGCCTGCTCCGGGTTCCACCCTTCAGTCCAGGGGACGGGAGGGGGGTGGAGGGGGGAAATCGGAGGGGGTGGTAGCAGGGGGCCTCCCTCGCCCGCCCCACAACAGCGCAGCCCAACCCAACTCAACTCAAGGCTGGGGGCTCTCACGCTCCGCTCCGACCTGACTCCACCGGGCAGCGGCCCAGGGGTCCTGGGAGACTGGGACTGGCTGAGTCCCGCCTCCAACACCGCCCCTCTCCACCTGGCTCCACCTACCGCGAGCCCCACCAAGCGCCCGCAGGGATCGCCCCGCCCCGCCCCGGCCTGGCGTGGCCTGGCGTGGCCTGGCCTCCTCCGCCGCTCCTCGCCAAGGCCCAGGCCTCCCGCGACCCCAACCCCCCCACGGAGCCCCGGCCCCCCACCGCCACGCCCACCCCGCCTTTCGCCAGGCGGAGAAGCCCAGAAGCCCTGGCCGTTTCAGTGTCCCGCGCGCGCGAACCTAGCCTAGCCTAGCCCGGAGACCAGAGAGCCAGGGGCGGAGAGGCAGGCGGGCACCCCCCTCGGACACCCCAGGGACCCTGACACAGGCCCAGCGCCCCAGGCGGAAATGCAGTCCGACTGGGCAATGGCCAGCCGCCGGCCACACACGTCCCCTGAGCGTGCCTGGCGAGTGGAGCCACGCACAGGGAGGGCAGGAGGGAGGAACACACTCAGGGACTCAGGGAAAACCGGGCAGAGGGTGGCCGGGGGCAGCGGCCCGCTGGCTCCCAGTCAGTCAGTCGCCCGGCCAGGCTCAGAAGTGCGCCGCTGGGGTCGTGCCTCGCCCTGAGTTTCGGGCCCACTCTGCAAAGCCACCGCAGTCACCCCCTTCGGACCCAATGCCAAGGTCGGAGGGCTCTGCGCCTTGTTGGTACCAGTCAACGACCAGCACGTGCACAGCACCGCCCTGAGGAAGGGCATAGACCCCTCTGTCCAGTGTCCAGGAAAGGACCGCCTGTGGAAGAAGCACCCTGATTCAAACCCCTGTGGGAGCTTAGTCGGCGGCCTCACCAGACGGAAAGCCCCCTCCCCTGCAAGCATTGCAGGGGGGAGAGGGGGGAGGGAGGGGAGCGGTGGTTGCGTTGCGGGGACACGCGCCCACCGGGTCGTCAGGCCCTGCGTCTTGTCCTGTCCTCTGCAGGTGGACCGGTGACCGCGACCAAGGGGCCTCTGCTTCCCTGTCCCCACCGGCCGGGCTTCAACTCCTCTTGGCACCTGGTCCTCCATGGCAACCCCCTGGCCCCGAACCGCTTGCCTGCTCTGAAGGCTGCTTCCTCCTCTTTCAGGAGCGCCTGCCCTCTTTTGCCATCTGCTCTCTTGCTTGGCTCTCAGCACAGACTCCTAAGACCCTGTGGCCTCCTCGGCCCTCTCTCAGCCTCTGCTGAGCACACACCCTGAAGTCCTGCGCGCACTTCAAGGGTGATGTGTGAATCCACTCTTACATCCATGGGAAGTTAGATGGGAGATGAGAGAACCTGTGACTGCCCAGTCTCCAGGCTACCATGGACCTGGTGACTTGCAGCCCAGAGTGAGTTGGCTGGGGTTGGGTGGGGGGTAGAGGGGTGAGTGTGTGTCTCTCTCTGTGTGTGTGTGTGTGTGTGTGTGTGTGAGAGAGAGAGAGAGAGAGAGGAGAGTCAAGGACAGAGAGGGATTGAGTGGGAGATGGAGACAGGGATGCCTCCTCACAGGCCAAGAGAGGCACAAGAGAGAAGGAGAGATGGATGAACAGGGACCCACAGAGACATCTGCTGCTCCGATGAGAGTGAAAGGGAGAGACAGGCAGAGAGAGAGATAGACTCAGGGGGACCCTCACGGAGGAAGGCGGTGGGGAAGGAGGTAGAGACACAGGAGGGACCTTGCGGAGGTGGTGCAAAGAGAGAAGGACCCAGGCAGAGACGCTCGACGGACTCTCCCACTCCCAGGATGTGGGTGTCAAGTTTCTGCTTGTGGGGCAGGAACGGGTGAGGGAGCGGGCCCCGCGGGTGGGCCCCGTGTTCTGGGGAAGGCGGGTGTCGCCCCCCCACACACCCCATCCTCCAGGCCGAGGGGTGGGGGGGTCGGTCTGGGTGCACATGGAGGGTCGTGGCCTGGACCTGGCTCGGCTCAGCGGGGTCTCATGGAGTGAGTGTCCTAGCGTCCCTGGGGAGAGCCAGGCCTGTGGGCCTTGTTGCAGGCGCTGGGCGCTGGTCGTCGGGAGGCCAGCCGCAGGCCTGAAGGGACAGCGACCGGCAGCCCAGGGCTGCGCCTGCGCCCTGGCCCGAGGGCCCGGGGGTCACGGCCTGTCTCTCGGGGCCACGCAAGTTAAAAGTGTGTGTGGGAAGGGGGCGCAAAAGCCTACAGCACCCGGTATTCCCAGGCGGTCTCCCATCCAAGTACTAACCAGGCCCGACCCTGCTTAGCTTCCGAGATCAGACGAGATCGGGCGCGTTCAGGGTGGTATGGCCGTAGACGGGGAGGGCCGCCCGGGGGCGCCTCAAGAGCCTGCTCCGGGTTCCACCCTTCAGTCCAGGGGACGGGAGGGGGGTGGAGGGGGGAAATCGGAGGGGGTGGTCGCAGGGGGCCTCCCTCGCCCGCCCCACAACAGCGCAGCCCAACCCAACTCAACTCAAGGCTGGGGGCTCTCACGCTCCGCTCCGACCTGACTCCACCAGGCAGCGGCCCAGGGGTCCTGGGAGACTGGGACTGGCTGAATCCCGCCTCCAACACCGCCCCTCTCCACCTGGCTCCACCTACCGCGAGCCCCACCAAGCGCCCGCAGGGATCGCCCCGCCCCGCCCCGGCCTGGCGTGGCCTGGCGTGGCCTGGCCTCCTCCGCCGCTCCTCGCCAAGGCCCAGGCCTCCCGCGACCCCAACCCCCCCACGGACCCCCGGCCCCCCACCGCCACGCCCACCCCGCCTTTCGCCAGGCGGAGAAGCCCAGAAGCCCTGGCCGTTTCAGTGTCCCGCGCGCGCGAACCTAGCCTAGCCTAGCCCGGAGCCCAGAGAGCCAGGGGCGGAGAGGCAGGCGGGCACCCCCCTCGGACACCCCAGGGACCCTGACACAGGCCCAGCGCCCCAGGCGGAAATGCAGTCCGACTGGGCAATGGCCAGCCGCCGGCCACACACGTCCCCTGAGCGTGCCTGGCGAGTGGAGCCACGCACAGGGAGGGCAGGAGGGAGGAACACACTCAGGGACTCAGGGAAAACCGGGCAGAGGGTGGCCGGGGGCAGCGGCCCGCTGGCTCCCAGTCAGTCAGTCGCCCGGCCAGGCTCAGAAGTGCGCCGCTGGGGTCGTGCCTCGCCCTGAGTTTCGGGCCCACTCTGCAAAGCCACCGCAGTCACCCCCTTCGGACCCAATGCCAAGGTCGGAGGGCTCTGCGCCTTGTTGGTACCAGTCATCGACCAGCACGTGCACAGCACCGCCCTGAGGAAGGGCATAGACCCCTCTGTCCAGTGTCCAGGAAAGGACCGCCTGTGGAAGAAGCACCCTGATTCAAACCCCTGTGGGAGCTTAGTAGGCGGCCTCACCAGATGGAAAGCCCCCTCCCCTGCAAGCATTGCAGGGGGGAGAGAGGGGAGGGAGGGGAGCGGTGGTTGCGTTGCGGGGACACGCGCCCACCGGGTCGTCAGGCCCTGCGTCTTGTCCTGTCCTCTGCAGGTGGACCGGTGACCGCGACCAAGGGGCCTCTGCTTCCCTGTCCCCACCGGCCGGGCTTCAACTCCTCTTGGCACCTGGTCCTCCATGGCAACCCCCTGGCCCCGAACCGCTTGCCTGCTCTGAAGGCTGCTTCCTCCTCTTTCAGGAGCGCCTGCCCTCTTTTGCCATCTGCTCTCTTGCTTGGCTCTCAGCGCAGACTCCTAAGACCCTGTGGCCTCCTCGGCCCTCTCTCAGCCTCTGCTGAGCACACACCCTGAAGTCCTGCGCGCACTTCAAGGGTGATGTGTGAATCCACTCTTACATCCATGGGAAGTTAGATGGGAGATGAGAGAACCTGTGACTGCCCAGTCTCCAGGCTACCATGGACCTGGTGACTTGCAGCCCAGAGTGAGTTGGCTGGGGTTGGGTGGGGGGTAGAGGGGTGAGTGTGTGTCTCTGTGTGTGTGTGTGTGTGTGTGTGTGAGAGAGAGAGAGAGAGAGAGAGAGAGAGAGAGAGAGAGGAGAGTCAAGGCCAGAGAGGGATTGAGTGGGAGATGGAGACAGGGATGCCTCCTCACAGGCCAAGAGAGGCACAAGAGAGAAGGAGAGATGGATGAACAGGGACCCACAGAGACATCTGCTGCTCCGATGAGAGTGAAAAGGAGAGACAGGCAGAGAGAGAGATAGACTCAGGGGGACCCTCACGGAGGAAGGCGGTGGGGAAGGAGGTAGAGACACAGGAGGGACCTTGCGGAGGTGGTGCAAAGAGAGAAGGACCCAGGCAGAGACGCTCGATGGACTCTCCCACTCCCAGGATCTGGGTGTCAAGGTTCTGCTTGTGTGGCAGGAACGGGTGAGGGAGCGGGCCCCGCGGGTGGGCCCCGTGTTCTGGGGAAGGCGGGTGTCGCCCCCCCACACACCCCATCCTCCAGGCCGAGGGGTGGGGGGGTCGGTCTGGGTGCACATGGAGGGTCGTGGCCTGGACCTGGCTCGGCTCAGCGGGGTCTCATGGAGTGAGTGTCCTAGCGTCCCTGGGGAGAGCCAGGCCTGTGGGCCTTGTTGCAGGCGCTGGGCGCTGGTCGTCGGGAGGCCAGCCGCAGGCCTGAAGGGACAGCGACCGGCAGCCCAGGGCTGCGCCTGCGCCCTGGCCCGAGGGCCCGGGGGTCACGGCCTGTCTCTCGGGGCCACGCAAGTTAAAAGTGTGTGTGGGAAGGGGGCGCAAAAGCCTACAGCACCCGGTATTCCCAGGCGGTCTCCCATCCAAGTACTAACCAGGCCCGACCCTGCTTAGCTTCCGAGATCAGACGAGATCGGGCGCGTTCAGGGTGGTATGGCCGTAGACGGGGAGGGCCGCCCGGGGGCGCCTCAAGAGCCTGCTCCGGGTTCCACCCTTCAGTCCAGGGGACGGGAGGGGGGTGGAGGGGGGAAATCGGAGGGGGTGGTCGCAGGGGGCCTCCCTCGCCCGCCCCACAACAGCGCAGCCCAGCCCAACTCAACTCAAGGCTGGGGGCTCTCACGCTCCGCTCCGACCTGACTCCACCGGGCAGCGGCCCAGGGGTCCTGGGAGACTGGGACTGGCTGAGTCCCGCCTCCAACACCGCCGCTCTCCACCTGGCTCCACTTACCGCGAGCCCCACCAAGCGCCCGCAGGGATCGCACCGCCCCGCCCCGGCCTGGCGTGGCCTGGCGTGGCCTGGCCTCCTCCGCCGCTCCTCGCCAAGGCCCAGGCCTCCCGCGACCCCAACCCCCCCACGGACCCCCGGCCCCCCACCGCCACGCCCACCCCGCCTTTCGCCAGGCGGAGAAGCCCAGAAGCCCTGGCCGTTTCAGTGTCCCGCGCGCGCGAACCTAGCCTAGCCTAGCCCGGAGCCCAGAGAGCCAGGGGCGGAGAGGCAGGCGGGCACCCCCCTCGGACACCCCAGGGACCCTGACACAGGCCCAGCGCCCCAGGCGGAAATGCAGTCCGACTGGGCAATGGCCAGCCGCCGGCCACACACGTCCCCTGAGCGTGCCTGGCGAGTGGAGCCACGCACAGGGAGGGCAGGAGGGAGGAACACACTCAGGGACTCAGGGAAAACCGGGCAGAGGGTGGCCGGGGGCAGCGGCCCGCTGGCTCCCAGTCAGTCAGTCGCCCGGCCAGGCTCAGAAGTGCGCCGCTGGGGTCGTGCCTCGCCCTGAGTTTCGGGCCCACTCTGCAAAGCCACCGCAGTCACCCCCTTCGGACCCAATGCCAAGGTCGGAGGGCTCTGCGCCTTGTTGGTACCAGTCAACGACCAGCACGTGCACAGCACCGCCCTGAGGAAGGGCATAGACCCCTCTGTCCAGTGTCCAGGAAAGGACCGCCTGTGGAAGAAGCACCCTGATTCAAACCCCTGTGGGAGCTTAGTCGGCGGCCTCACCAGACGGAAAGCCCCCTCCCCTGCAAGCATTGCAGGGGGGAGAGGGGGGAGGGAGGGGAGCGGTGGTTGCGTTGCGGGGACACGCGCCCACCGGGTCGTCAGGCCCTGCGTCTTGTCCTGTCCTCTGCAGGTGGACCGGTGACCGCGACCAAGGGGCCTCTGCTTCCCTGTCCCCACCGGCCGGGCTTCAACTCCTCTTGGCACCTGGTCCTCCATGGCAACCCCCTGGCCCCGAACCGCTTGCCTGCTCTGAAGGCTGCTTCCTCCTCTTTCAGGAGCGCCTGCCCTCTTTTGCCATCTGCTCTCTTGCTTGGCTCTCAGCGCAGACTCCTAAGACCCTGTGGCCTCCTCGGCCCTCTCTCAGCCTCTGCTGAGCACACACCCTGAAGTCCTGCGCGCACTTCAAGGGTGATGTGTGAATCCACTCTTACATCCATGGGAAGTTAGATGGGAGATGAGAGAACCTGTGACTGCCCAGTCTCCAGGCTACCATGGACCTGGTGACTTGCAGCCCAGAGTGAGTTGGCTGGGGTTGGGTGGGGGGTAGAGGGGTGAGTGTGTGTCTCTCTCTCTGTGTGTGTGTGTGTGTGTGTGTGTGAGAGAGAGAGAGAGAGAGAGAGAGAGAGGAGAGTCAAGGCCAGAGAGGGATTGAGTGGGAGATGGAGACAGGGATGCCTCCTCACAGGCCAAGAGAGGCACAAGAGAGAAGGAGAGATGGATGAACAGGGACCCACAGAGACATCTGCTGCTCCGATGAGAGTGAAAGGGAGAGACAGGCAGAGAGAGAGATTGACTCAGGGGGACCCTCACGGAGGAAGGCGGTGGGGAAGGAGGTAGAGACACAGGAGGGACCTTGCGGAGGTGGTGCAAAGAGAGAAGGACCCAGGCAGAGACGCTCGATGGACTCTCCCACTCCCAGGATCTGGGTGTCAAGGTTCTGCTTGTGTGGCAGGAACGGGTGAGGGAGCGGGCCCCGCGGGTGGGCCCCGTGTTCTGGGGAAGGCGGGTGTCGCCCCCCCACACACCCCATCCTCCAGGCCGAGGGGTGGGGGGGTCGGTCTGGGTGCACATGGAGGGTCGTGGCCTGGACCTGGCTCGGCTCAGCGGGGTCTCATGGAGTGAGTGTCCTAGCGTCCCTGGGGAGAGCCAGGCCTGTGGGCCTTGTTGCAGGCGCTGGGCGCTGGTCGTCGGGAGGCCAGCCGCAGGCCTGAAGGGACAGCGACCGGCAGCCCAGGGCTGCGCCTGCGCCCTGGCCCGAGGGCCCGGGGGTCACGGCCTGTCTCTCGGGGCCACGCAAGTTAAAAGTGTGTGTGGGAAGGGGGCGCAAAAGCCTACAGCACCCGGTATTCCCAGGCGGTCTCCCATCCAAGTACTAACCAGGCCCGACCCTGCTTAGCTTCCGAGATCAGACGAGATCGGGCGCGTTCAGGGTGGTATGGCCATAGACAGAGAGGCCGCCCGGGGGCGCCTCAAGAGCCTGCTCCGGGTTCCAACCTTCAGTCCAGGGGACGGGAGGGGGGTGGAGGGGGGAAATCGGAGGGGGTGGTCGCAGGGGTCCTCCCTCGCCCGCCCCACAACAGCGCAGCCCAACCCAACTCAACTCAAGGCTGGGGGCTCTCATGCTCCGCTCCGACCTGACTCCACCGGGCAGCGGCCCAGGGGTCCTGGGAGACTGGGACTGGCTGAATCCCGCCTCCAACACCGCCCCTCTCCACCTGGCTCCACCTACCGCGAGCCCCACCAAGCGCCCGCAGGGATCGCCCCGCCCCGCCCCGGCCTGGCCTGGCGTGGCCTGGCCTCCTCCGCCGCTCCTAGCCAAGGCCCAGGCCTCCCGCGACCCCAACCCCCCCACGGACCCCCGGCCCCCCACCGCCACGCCCACCCCGCCTTTCGCCAGGCGGAGAAGCCCAGAAGCCCTGGCCGTTTCAGTGTCCCGCGCGCGCGAACCTAGCCTAGCCTAGCCCGGAGCCCAGAGAGCCAGGGGCGGAGAGGCAGGCGGGCACCCCCCTCGGACACCCCAGGGACCCTGACACAGGCCGAGCGCCCCAGGCGGAAATGCAGTCCGACTGGGCAATGGCCAGCCGCCGGCCACACACGTCCCCTGAGCGTGCCTGGCGAGTGGAGCCACGCACAGGGAGGGCAGGAGGGAGGAACACACTCAGGGACTCAGGGAAAACCGGGCAGAGGGTGGCCGGGGGCAGCGGCCCGCTGGCTCCCAGTCAGTCAGTCGCCCGGCCAGGCTCAGAAGTGCGCCGCTGGGGTCGTGCCTCGCCCTGAGTTTCGGGCCCACTCTGCAAAGCCACCGCAGTCACCCCCTTCGGACCCAATGCCAAGGTCGGAGGGCTCTGCGCCTTGTTGGTACCAGTCAACGACCAGCACGTGCACAGCACCGCCCTGAGGAAGGGCATAGACCCCTCTGTCCAGTGTCCAGGAAAGGACCGCCTGTGGAAGAAGCACCCTGATTCAAACCCCTGTGGGAGCTTAGTCGGCGGCCTCACCAGACGGAAAGCCCCCTCCCCTGCAAGCATTGCAGGGGGGAGAGGGGGGAGGGAGGGGAGCGGTGGTTGCGTTGCGGGGACACGCGCCCACCGGGTCGTCAGGCCCTGCGTCTTGTCCTGTCCTCTGCAGGTGGACCGGTGACCGCGACCAAGGGGCCTCTGCTTCCCTGTCCCCACCGGCCGGGCTTCAACTCCTCTTGGCACCTGGTCCTCCATGGCAACCCCCTGGCCCCGAACCGCTTGCCTGCTCTGAAGGCTGCTTCCTCCTCTTTCAGGAGCGCCTGCCCTCTTTTGCCATCTGCTCTCTTGCTTGGCTCTCAGCGCAGACTCCTAAGACCCTGTGGCCTCCTCGGCCCTCTCTCAGCCTCTGCTGAGCACACACCCTGAAGTCCTGCGCGCACTTCAAGGGTGATGTGTGAATCCACTCTTACATCCATGGGAAGTTAGATGGGAGATGAGAGAACCTGTGACTGCCCAGTCTCCAGGCTACCATGGACCTGGTGACTTGCAGCCCAGAGTGAGTTGGCTGGGGTTGGGTGGGGGGTAGAGGGGTGAGTGTGTGTCTCTCTCTGTGTGTGTGTGTGTGTGTGTGTGTGTGAGAGAGAGAGAGAGAGAGAGAGAGAGAGAGAGGAGAGTCAAGGCCAGAGAGGGATTGAGTGGGAGATGGAGACAGGGATGCCTCCTCACAGGCCAAGAGAGGCACAAGAGAGAAGGAGAGATGGATGAACAGGGACCCACAGAGACATCTGCTGCTCCGATGAGAGTGAAAAGGAGAGACAGGCAGAGAGAGAGATAGACTCAGGGGGACCCTCACGGAGGAAGGCGGTGGGGAAGGAGGTAGAGACACAGGAGGGACCTTGCGGAGGTGGTGCAAAGAGAGAAGGACCCAGGCAGAGACGCTCGATGGACTCTCCCACTCCCAGGATCTGGGTGTCAAGGTTCTGCTTGTGTGGCAGGAACGGGTGAGGGAGCGGGCCCCGCGGGTGGGCCCCGTGTTCTGGGGAAGGCGGGTGTCGCCCCCCCACACACCCCATCCTCCAGGCCGAGGG
Source organism: Marmota flaviventris (assembly GCF_047511675.1). Taxonomy (NCBI): domain Eukaryota; kingdom Metazoa; phylum Chordata; class Mammalia; order Rodentia; family Sciuridae; genus Marmota; species Marmota flaviventris. The sequence continues at coordinate 213,697 of NW_027287911.1, forward strand.
GTGGGGGGGTCGGTCTGGGTGCACATGGAGGGTCGTGGCCTGGACCTGGCTCGGCTCAGCGGGGTCTCATGGAGTGAGTGTCCTAGCGTCCCTGGGGAGAGCCAGGCCTGTGGGCCTTGTTGCAGGCGCTGGGCGCTGGTCGTCGGGAGGCCAGCCGCAGGCCTGAAGGGACAGCGACCGGCAGCCCAGGGCTGCGCCTGCGCCCTGGCCCGAGGGCCCGGGGGTCACGGCCTGTCTCTCGGGGCCACGCAAGTTAAAAGTGTGTGTGGGAAGGGGGCGCAAAAGCCTACAGCACCCGGTATTCCCAGGCGGTCTCCCATCCAAGTACTAACCAGGCCCGACCCTGCTTAGCTTCCGAGATCAGACGAGATCGGGCGCGTTCAGGGTGGTATGGCCGTAGACGGGGAGGGCCGCCCGGGGGCGCCTCAAGAGCCTGCTCCGGGTTCCACCCTTCAGTCCAGGGGACGGGAGGGGGGTGGAGGGGGGAAATCGGAGGGGGTGGTAGCAGGGGGCCTCCCTCGCCCGCCCCACAACAGCGCAGCCCAACCCAACTCAACTCAAGGCTGGGGGCTCTCACGCTCCGCTCCGACCTGACTCCACCGGGCAGCGGCCCAGGGGTCCTGGGAGACTGGGACTGGCTGAGTCCCGCCTCCAACACCGCCCCTCTCCACCTGGCTCCACCTACCGCGAGCCCCACCAAGCGCCCGCAGGGATCGCCCCGCCCCGCCCCGGCCTGGCGTGGCCTGGCGTGGCCTGGCCTCCTCCGCCGCTCCTCGCCAAGGCCCAGGCCTCCCGCGACCCCAACCCCCCCACGGAGCCCCGGCCCCCCACCGCCACGCCCACCCCGCCTTTCGCCAGGCGGAGAAGCCCAGAAGCCCTGGCCGTTTCAGTGTCCCGCGCGCGCGAACCTAGCCTAGCCTAGCCCGGAGCCCAGAGAGCCAGGGGCGGAGAGGCAGGCGGGCACCCCCCTCGGACACCCCAGGGACCCTGACACAGGCCCAGCGCCCCAGGCGGAAATGCAGTCCGACTGGGCAATGGCCAGCCGCCGGCCACACACGTCCCCTGAGCGTGCCTGGCGAGTGGAGCCACGCACAGGGAGGGCAGGAGGGAGGAACACACTCAGGGACTCAGGGAAAACCGGGCAGAGGGTGGCCGGGGGCAGCGGCCCGCTGGCTCCCAGTCAGTCAGTCGCCCGGCCAGGCTCAGAAGTGCGCCGCTGGGGTCGTGCCTCGCCCTGAGTTTCGGGCCCACTCTGCAAAGCCACCGCAGTCACCCCCTTCGGACCCAATGCCAAGGTCGGAGGGCTCTGCGCCTTGTTGGTACCAGTCAACGACCAGCACGTGCACAGCACCGCCCTGAGGAAGGGCATAGACCCCTCTGTCCAGTGTCCAGGAAAGGACCGCCTGTGGAAGAAGCACCCTGATTCAAACCCCTGTGGGAGCTTAGTCGGCGGCCTCACCAGACGGAAAGCCCCCTCCCCTGCAAGCATTGCAGGGGGGAGAGGGGGGAGGGAGGGGAGCGGTGGTTGCGTTGCGGGGACACGCGCCCACCGGGTCGTCAGGCCCTGCGTCTTGTCCTGTCCTCTGCAGGTGGACCGGTGACCGCGACCAAGGGGCCTCTGCTTCCCTGTCCCCACCGGCCGGGCTTCAACTCCTCTTGGCACCTGGTCCTCCATGGCAACCCCCTGGCCCCGAACCGCTTGCCTGCTCTGAAGGCTGCTTCCTCCTCTTTCAGGAGCGCCTGCCCTCTTTTGCCATCTGCTCTCTTGCTTGGCTCTCAGCGCAGACTCCTAAGACCCTGTGGCCTCCTCGGCCCTCTCTCAGCCTCTGCTGAGCACACACCCTGAAGTCCTGCGCGCACTTCAAGGGTGATGTGTGAATCCACTCTTACATCCATGGGAAGTTAGATGGGAGATGAGAGAACCTGTGACTGCCCAGTCTCCAGGCTACCATGGACCTGGTGACTTGCAGCCCAGAGTGAGTTGGCTGGGGTTGGGTGGGGGGTAGAGGGGTGAGTGTGTGTCTCTCTCTGTGTGTGTGTGTGTGTGTGTGTGTGTGTGTGAGAGAGAGAGAGAGAGAGGAGAGTCAAGGACAGAGAGGGATTGAGTGGGAGATGGAGACAGGGATGCCTCCTCACAGGCCAAGAGAGGCACAAGAGAGAAGGAGAGATGGATGAACAGGGACCCACAGAGACATCTGCTGCTCCGATGAGAGTGAAAGGGAGAGACAGGCAGAGAGAGAGATAGACTCAGGGGGACCCTCACGGAGGAAGGCGGTGGGGAAGGAGGTAGAGACACAGGAGGGACCTTGCGGAGGTGGTGCAAAGAGAGAAGGACCCAGGCAGAGACGCTCGACGGACTCTCCCACTCCCAGGATGTGGGTGTCAAGTTTCTGCTTGTGGGGCAGGAACGGGTGAGGGAGCGGGCCCCGCGGGTGGGCCCCGTGTTCTGGGGAAGGCGGGTGTCGCCCCCCCACACACCCCATCCTCCAGGCCGAGGGGTGGGGGGGTCGGTCTGGGTGCACATGGAGGGTCGTGGCCTGGACCTGGCTCGGCTCAGCGGGGTCTCATGGAGTGAGTGTCCTAGCGTCCCTGGGGAGAGCCAGGCCTGTGGGCCTTGTTGCAGGCGCTGGGCGCTGGTCGTCGGGAGGCCAGCCGCAGGCCTGAAGGGACAGCGACCGGCAGCCCAGGGCTGCGCCTGCGCCCTGGCCCGAGGGCCCGGGGGTCACGGCCTGTCTCTCGGGGCCACGCAAGTTAAAAGTGTGTGTGGGAAGGGGGCGCAAAAGCCTACAGCACCCGGTATTCCCAGGCGGTCTCCCATCCAAGTACTAACCAGGCCCGACCCTGCTTAGCTTCCGAGATCAGACGAGATCGGGCGCGTTCAGGGTGGTATGGCCGTAGACGGGGAGGGCCGCCCGGGGGCGCCTCAAGAGCCTGCTCCGGGTTCCACCCTTCAGTCCAGGGGACGGGAGGGGGGTGGAGGGGGGAAATCGGAGGGGGTGGTCGCAGGGGGCCTCCCTCGCCCGCCCCACAACAGCGCAGCCCAACCCAACTCAACTCAAGGCTGGGGGCTCTCACGCTCCGCTCCGACCTGACTCCACCAGGCAGCGGCCCAGGGGTCCTGGGAGACTGGGACTGGCTGAATCCCGCCTCCAACACCGCCCCTCTCCACCTGGCTCCACCTACCGCGAGCCCCACCAAGCGCCCGCAGGGATCGCCCCGCCCCGCCCCGGCCTGGCGTGGCCTGGCGTGGCCTGGCCTCCTCCGCCGCTCCTCGCCAAGGCCCAGGCCTCCCGCGACCCCAACCCCCCCACGGACCCCCGGCCCCCCACCGCCACGCCCACCCCGCCTTTCGCCAGGCGGAGAAGCCCAGAAGCCCTGGCCGTTTCAGTGTCCCGCGCGCGCGAACCTAGCCTAGCCTAGCCCGGAGCCCAGAGAGCCAGGGGCGGAGAGGCAGGCGGGCACCCCCCTCGGACACCCCAGGGACCCTGACACAGGCCCAGCGCCCCAGGCGGAAATGCAGTCCGACTGGGCAATGGCCAGCCGCCGGCCACACACGTCCCCTGAGCGTGCCTGGCGAGTGGAGCCACGCACAGGGAGGGCAGGAGGGAGGAACACACTCAGGGACTCAGGGAAAACCGGGCAGAGGGTGGCCGGGGGCAGCGGCCCGCTGGCTCCCAGTCAGTCAGTCGCCCGGCCAGGCTCAGAAGTGCGCCGCTGGGGTCGTGCCTCGCCCTGAGTTTCGGGCCCACTCTGCAAAGCCACCGCAGTCACCCCCTTCGGACCCAATGCCAAGGTCGGAGGGCTCTGCGCCTTGTTGGTACCAGTCATCGACCAGCACGTGCACAGCACCGCCCTGAGGAAGGGCATAGACCCCTCTGTCCAGTGTCCAGGAAAGGACCGCCTGTGGAAGAAGCAACCTGATTCAAACCCCTGTGGGAGCTTAGTAGGCGGCCTCACCAGACGGAAAGCCCCCTCCCCTGCAAGCATTGCAGGGGGGAGAGAGGGGAGGGAGGGGAGCGGTGGTTGCGTTGCGGGGACACGCGCCCACCGGGTCGTCAGGCCCTGCGTCTTGTCCTGTCCTCTGCAGGTGGACCGGTGACCGCGACCAAGGGGCCTCTGCTTCCCTGTCCCCACCGGCCGGGCTTCAACTCCTCTTGGCACCTGGTCCTCCATGGCAACCCCCTGGCCCCGAACCGCTTGCCTGCTCTGAAGGCTGCTTCCTCCTCTTTCAGGAGCGCCTGCCCTCTTTTGCCATCTGCTCTCTTGCTTGGCTCTCAGCGCAGACTCCTAAGACCCTGTGGCCTCCTCGGCCCTCTCTCAGCCTCTGCTGAGCACACACCCTGAAGTCCTGCGCGCACTTCAAGGGTGATGTGTGAATCCACTCTTACATCCATGGGAAGTTAGATGGGAGATGAGAGAACCTGTGACTGCCCAGTCTCCAGGCTACCATGGACCTGGTGACTTGCAGCCCAGAGTGAGTTGGCTGGGGTTGGGTGGGGGGTAGAGGGGTGAGTGTGTGTCTCTGTGTGTGTGTGTGTGTGTGTGTGTGTGAGAGAGAGAGAGAGAGAGAGAGAGAGAGAGAGAGAGAGAGAGAGAGGAGAGTCAAGGCCAGAGAGGGATTGAGTGGGAGATGGAGACAGGGATGCCTCCTCACAGGCCAAGAGAGGCACAAGAGAGAAGGAGAGATGGATGAACAGGGACCCACAGAGACATCTGCTGCTCCGATGAGAGTGAAAAGGAGAGACAGGCAGAGAGAGAGATAGACTCAGGGGGACCCTCACGGAGGAAGGCGGTGGGGAAGGAGGTAGAGACACAGGAGGGACCTTGCGGAGGTGGTGCAAAGAGAGAAGGACCCAGGCAGAGACGCTCGATGGACTCTCCCACTCCCAGGATCTGGGTGTCAAGGTTCTGCTTGTGTGGCAGGAACGGGTGAGGGAGCGGGCCCCGCGGGTGGGCCCCGTGTTCTGGGGAAGGCGGGTGTCGCCCCCCCACACACCCCATCCTCCAGGCCGAGGGGTGGGGGGGTCGGTCTGGGTGCACATGGAGGGTCGTGGCCTGGACCTGGCTCGGCTCAGCGGGGTCTCATGGAGTGAGTGTCCTAGCGTCCCTGGGGAGAGCCAGGCCTGTGGGCCTTGTTGCAGGCGCTGGGCGCTGGTCGTCGGGAGGCCAGCCGCAGGCCTGAAGGGACAGCGACCGGCAGCCCAGGGCTGCGCCTGCGCCCTGGCCCGAGGGCCCGGGGGTCACGGCCTGTCTCTCGGGGCCACGCAAGTTAAAAGTGTGTGTGGGAAGGGGGCGCAAAAGCCTACAGCACCCGGTATTCCCAGGCGGTCTCCCATCCAAGTACTAACCAGGCCCGACCCTGCTTAGCTTCCGAGATCAGACGAGATCGGGCGCGTTCAGGGTGGTATGGCCTTAGACGGAGAGGCCGCCCGGGGGCGCCTCAAGAGCCTGCTCCGGGTTCCACCCTTCAGTCCAGGGGACGGGAGGGGGGTGGAGGGGGGAAATCGGAGGGGGTGGTCGCAGGGGGCCTCCCTCGCCCGCCCCACAACAGCGCAGCCCAACCCAACTCAACTCAAGGCTGGGGGCTCTCACGCTCCGCTCCGACCTGACTCCACCGGGCAGCGGCCCAGGGGTCCTGGGAGACTGGGACTGGCTGAGTCCCGCCTCCAACACCGCCCCTCTCCACCTGGCTCCACCTACCGCGAGCCCCACCAAGCGCCCGCAGGGATCGCCCCGCCCCGCCCCGCCCCGGCCTGGTGTGGCCTGGCGTGGCCTGGCCTCCTCCGCCGCTCCTCGCCAAGGCCCAGGCCTCCCGCGACCCCAACCCCCCCACGGACCCCCGGCCCCCCACCGCCACGCCCACCCCGCCTTTCGCCAGGCGGAGAAGCCCAGAAGCCCTGGCCGTTTCAGTGTCCCGCGCGCGCGAACCTAGCCTAGCCTAGCCCGGAGCCCAGAGAGCCAGGGGCGGAGAGGCAGGCGGGCACCCCCCTCGGACACCCCAGGGACCCTGACACAGGCCCAGCGCCCCAGGCGGAAATGCAGTCCGACTGGGCAATGGCCAGCCGCCGGCCACACACGTCCCCTGAGCGTGCCTGGCGAGTGGAGCCACGCACAGGGAGGGCAGGAGGGAGGAACACACTCAGGGACTCAGGGAAAACCGGGCAGAGGGTGGCCGGGGGCAGCGGCCCGCTGGCTCCCAGTCAGTCAGTCGCCCGGCCAGGCTCAGAAGTGCGCCGCTGGGGTCGTGCCTCGCCCTGAGTTTCGGGCCCACTCTGCAAAGCCACCGCAGTCACCCCCTTCGGACCCAATGCCAAGGTCGGAGGGCTCTGCGCCTTGTTGGTACCAGTCATCGACCAGCACGTGCACAGCACCGCCCTGAGGAAGGGCATAGACCCCTCTGTCCAGTGTCCAGGAAAGGACCGCCTGTGGAAGAAGCACCCTGATTCAAACCCCTGTGGGAGCTTAGTAGGCGGCCTCACCAGACGGAAAGCCCCCTCCCCTGCAAGCATTGCAGGGGGGAGAGAGGGGAGGGAGGGGAGCAGTGGTTGCGTTGCGGGGACACGCGCCCACCGGGTCGTCAGGCCCTGCGTCTTGTCCTGTCCTCTGCAGGTGGACCGGTGACCGCGACCAAGGGGCCTCTGCTTCCCTGTCCCCACCGGCCGGGCTTCAACTCCTCTTGGCACCTGGTCCTCCATGGCAACCCCCTGGCCCCGAACCGCTTGCCTGCTCTGAAGGCTGCTTCCTCCTCTTTCAGGAGCGCCTGCCCTCTTTTGCCATCTGCTCTCTTGCTTGGCTCTCAGCGCAGACTCCTAAGACCCTGTGGCCTCCTCGGCCCTCTCTCAGCCTCTGCTGAGCACACACCCTGAAGTCCTGCGCGCACTTCAAGGGTGATGTGTGAATCCACTCTTACATCCATGGGAAGTTAGATGGGAGATGAGAGAACCTGTGACTGCCCAGTCTCCAGGCTACCATGGACCTGGTGACTTGCAGCCCAGAGTGAGTTGGCTGGGGTTGGGTGGGGGGTAGAGGGGTGAGTGTGTGTCTCTGTGTGTGTGTGTGTGTGTGTGTGTGAGAGAGAGAGAGAGAGAGAGAGAGAGAGAGAGAGAGAGAGAGGAGAGTCAAGGCCAGAGAGGGATTGAGTGGGAGATGGAGACAGGGATGCCTCCTCACAGGCCAAGAGAGGCACAAGAGAGAAGGAGAGATGGATGAACAGGGACCCACAGAGACATCTGCTGCTCCGATGAGAGTGAAAAGGAGAGACAGGCAGAGAGAGAGATAGACTCAGGGGGACCCTCACGGAGGAAGGCGGTGGGGAAGGAGGTAGAGACACAGGAGGGACCTTGCGGAGGTGGTGCAAAGAGAGAAGGACCCAGGCAGAGACGCTCGATGGACTCTCCCACTCCCAGGATCTGGGTGTCAAGGTTCTGCTTGTGTGGCAGGAACGGGTGAGGGAGCGGGCCCCGCGGGTGGGCCCCGTGTTCTGGGGAAGGCGGGTGTCGCCCCCCCACACACCCCATCCTCCAGGCCGAGGGGTGGGGGGGTCGGTCTGGGTGCACATGGAGGGTCGTGGCCTGGACCTGGCTCGGCTCAGCGGGGTCTCATGGAGTGAGTGTCCTAGCGTCCCTGGGGAGAGCCAGGCCTGTGGGCCTTGTTGCAGGCGCTGGGCGCTGGTCGTCGGGAGGCCAGCCGCAGGCCTGAAGGGACAGCGACCGGCAGCCCAGGGCTGCGCCTGCGCCCTGGCCCGAGGGCCCGGGGGTCACGGCCTGTCTCTCGGGGCCACGCAAGTTAAAAGTGTGTGTGGGAAGGGGGCGCAAAAGCCTACAGCACCCGGTATTCCCAGGCGGTCTCCCATCCAAGTACTAACCAGGCCCGACCCTGCTTAGCTTCCGAGATCAGACGAGATCGGGCGCGTTCAGGGTGGTATGGCCTTAGACGGAGAGGCCGCCCGGGGGCGCCTCAAGAGCCTGCTCCGGGTTCCACCCTTCAGTCCAGGGGACGGGAGGGGGGTGGAGGGGGGAAATCGGAGGGGGTGGTCGCAGGGGGCCTCCCTCGCCCGCCCCACAACAGCGCAGCCCAACCCAACTCAACTCAAGGCTGGGGGCTCTCACGCTCCGCTCCGACCTGACTCCACCGGGCAGCGGCCCAGGGGTCCTGGGAGACTGGGACTGGCTGAGTCCCGCCTCCAACACCGCCCCTCTCCACCTGGCTCCACCTACCGCGAGCCCCACCAAGCGCCCGCAGGGATCGCCCCGCCCCGCCCCGCCCCGGCCTGGTGTGGCCTGGCGTGGCCTGGCCTCCTCCGCCGCTCCTCGCCAAGGCCCAGGCCTCCCGCGACCCCAACCCCCCCACGGACCCCCGGCCCCCCACCGCCACGCCCACCCCGCCTTTCGCCAGGCGGAGAAGCCCAGAAGCCCTGGCCGTTTCAGTGTCCCGCGCGCGCGAACCTAGCCTAGCCTAGCCCGGAGCCCAGAGAGCCAGGGGCGGAGAGGCAGGCGGGCACCCCCCTCGGACACCCCAGGGACCCTGACACAGGCCCAGCGCCCCAGGCGGAAATGCAGTCCGACTGGGCAATGGCCAGCCGCCGGCCACACACGTCCCCTGAGCGTGCCTGGCGAGTGGAGCCACGCACAGGGAGGGCAGGAGGGAGGAACACACTCAGGGACTCAGGGAAAACCGGGCAGAGGGTGGCCGGGGGCAGCGGCCCGCTGGCTCCCAGTCAGTCAGTCGCCCGGCCAGGCTCAGAAGTGCGCCGCTGGGGTCGTGCCTCGCCCTGAGTTTCGGGCCCACTCTGCAAAGCCACCGCAGTCACCCCCTTCGGACCCAATGCCAAGGTCGGAGGGCTCTGCGCCTTGTTGGTACCAGTCAACGACCAGCACGTGCACAGCACCGCCCTGAGGAAGGGCATAGACCCCTCTGTCCAGTGTCCAGGAAAGGACCGCCTGTGGAAGAAGCACCCTGATTCAAACCCCTGTGGGAGCTTAGTCGGCGGCCTCACCAGACGGAAAGCCCCCTCCCCTGCAAGCATTGCAGGGGGGAGAGGGGGGAGGGAGGGGAGCGGTGGTTGCGTTGCGGGGACACGCGCCCACCGGGTCGTCAGGCCCTGCGTCTTGTCCTGTCCTCTGCAGGTGGACCGGTGACCGCGACCAAGGGGCCTCTGCTTCCCTGTCCCCACCGGCCGGGCTTCAACTCCTCTTGGCACCTGGTCCTCCATGGCAACCCCCTGGCCCCGAACCGCTTGCCTGCTCTGAAGGCTGCTTCCTCCTCTTTCAGGAGCGCCTGCCCTCTTTTGCCATCTGCTCTCTTGCTTGGCTCTCAGCGCAGACTCCTAAGACCCTGTGGCCTCCTCGGCCCTCTCTCAGCCTCTGCTGAGCACACACCCTGAAGTCCTGCGCGCACTTCAAGGGTGATGTGTGAATCCACTCTTACATCCATGGGAAGTTAGATGGGAGATGAGAGAACCTGTGACTGCCCAGTCTCCAGGCTACCATGGACCTGGTGACTTGCAGCCCAGAGTGAGTTGGCTGGGGTTGGGTGGGGGGTAGAGGGGTGAGTGTGTGTCTCTCTCTCTGTGTGTGTGTGTGTGTGTCTGTGAGAGAGAGAGAGAGAGAGAGAGAGAGAGAGAGAGAGAGGAGAGTCAAGGCCAGAGAGGGATTGGGTGGGAGATGGAGACAGGGATGCCTCCTCACAGGCCAAGAGAGGCACAAGAGAGAAGGAGAGATGGATGAACAGGGACCCACAGAGACATCTGCTGCTCCGATGAGAGTGAAAGGGAGAGACAGGCAGAGAGAGAGATAGACTCAGGGGGACCCTCACGGAGGAAGGCGGTGGGGAAGGAGGTAGAGACACAGGAGGGACCTTGCGGAGGTGGTGCAAAGAGAGAAGGACCCAGGCAGAGACGCTCGATGGACTCTCCCACTCCCAGGATCTGGGTGTCAAGGTTCTGCTTGTGTGGCAGGAACGGGTGAGGGAGCGGGCCCCGCGGGTGGGCCCCGTGTTCTGGGGAAGGCGGGTGTCGCCCCCCCACACACCCCATCCTCCAGGCCGAGGGGTGGGGGGGTCGGTCTGGGTGCACATGGAGGGTCGTGGCCTGGACCTGGCTCGGCTCAGCGGGGTCTCATGGAGTGAGTGTCCTAGCGTCCCTGGGGAGAGCCAGGCCTGTGGGCCTTGTTGCAGGCGCTGGGCGCTGGTCGTCGGGAGGCCAGCCGCAGGCCTGAAGGGACAGCGACCGGCAGCCCAGGGCTGCGCCTGCGCCCTGGCCCGAGGGCCCGGGGGTCACGGCCTGTCTCTCGGGGCCACGCAAGTTAAAAGTGTGTGTGGGAAGGGGGCGCAAAAGCCTACAGCACCCGGTATTCCCAGGCGGTCTCCCATCCAAGTACTAACCAGGCCCGACCCTGCTTAGCTTCCGAGATCAGACGAGATCGGGCGCGTTCAGGGTGGTATGGCCGTAGACGGGGAGGGCCGCCCGGGGGCGCCTCAAGAGCCTGCTCCGGGTTCCACCCTTCAGTCCAGGGGACGGGAGGGGGGTGGAGGGGGGAAATCGGAGGGGGTGGTAGCAGGGGGCCTCCCTCGCCCGCCCCACAACAGCGCAGCCCAACCCAACTCAACTCAAGGCTGGGGGCTCTCACGCTCCGCTCCGACCTGACTCCACCGGGCAGCGGCCCAGGGGTCCTGGGAGACTGGGACTGGCTGAGTCCCGCCTCCAACACCGCCCCTCTCCACCTGGCTCCACCTACCGCGAGCCCCACCAAGCGCCCGCAGGGATCGCCCCGCCCCGCCCCGGCCTGGCGTGGCCTGGCGTGGCCTGGCCTCCTCCGCCGCTCCTCGCCAAGGCCCAGGCCTCCCGCGACCCCAACCCCCCCACGGAGCCCCGGCCCCCCACCGCCACGCCCACCCCGCCTTTCGCCAGGCGGAGAAGCCCAGAAGCCCTGGCCGTTTCAGTGTCCCGCGCGCGCGAACCTAGCCTAGCCTAGCCCGGAGACCAGAGAGCCAGGGGCGGAGAGGCAGGCGGGCACCCCCCTCGGACACCCCAGGGACCCTGACACAGGCCCAGCGCCCCAGGCGGAAATGCAGTCCGACTGGGCAATGGCCAGCCGCCGGCCACACACGTCCCCTGAGCGTGCCTGGCGAGTGGAGCCACGCACAGGGAGGGCAGGAGGGAGGAACACACTCAGGGACTCAGGGAAAACCGGGCAGAGGGTGGCCGGGGGCAGCGGCCCGCTGGCTCCCAGTCAGTCAGTCGCCCGGCCAGGCTCAGAAGTGCGCCGCTGGGGTCGTGCCTCGCCCTGAGTTTCGGGCCCACTCTGCAAAGCCACCGCAGTCACCCCCTTCGGACCCAATGCCAAGGTCGGAGGGCTCTGCGCCTTGTTGGTACCAGTCAACGACCAGCACGTGCACAGCACCGCCCTGAGGAAGGGCATAGACCCCTCTGTCCAGTGTCCAGGAAAGGACCGCCTGTGGAAGAAGCACCCTGATTCAAACCCCTGTGGGAGCTTAGTCGGCGGCCTCACCAGACGGAAAGCCCCCTCCCCTGCAAGCATTGCAGGGGGGAGAGGGGGGAGGGAGGGGAGCGGTGGTTGCGTTGCGGGGACACGCGCCCACCGGGTCGTCAGGCCCTGCGTCTTGTCCTGTCCTCTGCAGGTGGACCGGTGACCGCGACCAAGGGGCCTCTGCTTCCCTGTCCCCACCGGCCGGGCTTCAACTCCTCTTGGCACCTGGTCCTCCATGGCAACCCCCTGGCCCCGAACCGCTTGCCTGCTCTGAAGGCTGCTTCCTCCTCTTTCAGGAGCGCCTGCCCTCTTTTGCCATCTGCTCTCTTGCTTGGCTCTCAGCACAGACTCCTAAGACCCTGTGGCCTCCTCGGCCCTCTCTCAGCCTCTGCTGAGCACACACCCTGAAGTCCTGCGCGCACTTCAAGGGTGATGTGTGAATCCACTCTTACATCCATGGGAAGTTAGATGGGAGATGAGAGAACCTGTGACTGCCCAGTCTCCAGGCTACCATGGACCTGGTGACTTGCAGCCCAGAGTGAGTTGGCTGGGGTTGGGTGGGGGGTAGAGGGGTGAGTGTGTGTCTCTCTCTGTGTGTGTGTGTGTGTGTGTGTGTGTGAGAGAGAGAGAGAGAGAGAGGAGAGTCAAGGACAGAGAGGGATTGAGTGGGAGATGGAGACAGGGATGCCTCCTCACAGGCCAAGAGAGGCACAAGAGAGAAGGAGAGATGGATGAACAGGGACCCACAGAGACATCTGCTGCTCCGATGAGAGTGAAAGGGAGAGACAGGCAGAGAGAGAGATAGACTCAGGGGGACCCTCACGGAGGAAGGCGGTGGGGAAGGAGGTAGAGACACAGGAGGGACCTTGCGGAGGTGGTGCAAAGAGAGAAGGACCCAGGCAGAGACGCTCGACGGACTCTCCCACTCCCAGGATGTGGGTGTCAAGTTTCTGCTTGTGGGGCAGGAACGGGTGAGGGAGCGGGCCCCGCGGGTGGGCCCCGTGTTCTGGGGAAGGCGGGTGTCGCCCCCCCACACACCCCATCCTCCAGGCCGAGGGGTGGGGGGGTCGGTCTGGGTGCACATGGAGGGTCGTGGCCTGGACCTGGCTCGGCTCAGCGGGGTCTCATGGAGTGAGTGTCCTAGCGTCCCTGGGGAGAGCCAGGCCTGTGGGCCTTGTTGCAGGCGCTGGGCGCTGGTCGTCGGGAGGCCAGCCGCAGGCCTGAAGGGACAGCGACCGGCAGCCCAGGGCTGCGCCTGCGCCCTGGCCCGAGGGCCCGGGGGTCACGGCCTGTCTCTCGGGGCCACGCAAGTTAAAAGTGTGTGTGGGAAGGGGGCGCAAAAGCCTACAGCACCCGGTATTCCCAGGCGGTCTCCCATCCAAGTACTAACCAGGCCCGACCCTGCTTAGCTTCCGAGATCAGACGAGATCGGGCGCGTTCAGGGTGGTATGGCCGTAGACGGGGAGGGCCGCCCGGGGGCGCCTCAAGAGCCTGCTCCGGGTTCCACCCTTCAGTCCAGGGGACGGGAGGGGGGTGGAGGGGGGAAATCGGAGGGGGTGGTCGCAGGGGGCCTCCCTCGCCCGCCCCACAACAGCGCAGCCCAACCCAACTCAACTCAAGGCTGGGGGCTCTCACGCTCCGCTCCGACCTGACTCCACCAGGCAGCGGCCCAGGGGTCCTGGGAGACTGGGACTGGCTGAATCCCGCCTCCAACACCGCCCCTCTCCACCTGGCTCCACCTACCGCGAGCCCCACCAAGCGCCCGCAGGGATCGCCCCGCCCCGCCCCGGCCTGGCGTGGCCTGGCGTGGCCTGGCCTCCTCCGCCGCTCCTCGCCAAGGCCCAGGCCTCCCGCGACCCCAACCCCCCCACGGACCCCCGGCCCCCCACCGCCACGCCCACCCCGCCTTTCGCCAGGCGGAGAAGCCCAGAAGCCCTGGCCGTTTCAGTGTCCCGCGCGCGCGAACCTAGCCTAGCCTAGCCCGGAGCCCAGAGAGCCAGGGGCGGAGAGGCAGGCGGGCACCCCCCTCGGACACCCCAGGGACCCTGACACAGGCCCAGCGCCCCAGGCGGAAATGCAGTCCGACTGGGCAATGGCCAGCCGCCGGCCACACACGTCCCCTGAGCGTGCCTGGCGAGTGGAGCCACGCACAGGGAGGGCAGGAGGGAGGAACACACTCAGGGACTCAGGGAAAACCGGGCAGAGGGTGGCCGGGGGCAGCGGCCCGCTGGCTCCCAGTCAGTCAGTCGCCCGGCCAGGCTCAGAAGTGCGCCGCTGGGGTCGTGCCTCGCCCTGAGTTTCGGGCCCACTCTGCAAAGCCACCGCAGTCACCCCCTTCGGACCCAATGCCAAGGTCGGAGGGCTCTGCGCCTTGTTGGTACCAGTCATCGACCAGCACGTGCACAGCACCGCCCTGAGGAAGGGCATAGACCCCTCTGTCCAGTGTCCAGGAAAGGACCGCCTGTGGAAGAAGCACCCTGATTCAAACCCCTGTGGGAGCTTAGTAGGCGGCCTCACCAGACGGAAAGCCCCCTCCCCTGCAAGCATTGCAGGGGGGAGAGAGGGGAGGGAGGGGAGCGGTGGTTGCGTTGCGGGGACACGCGCCCACCGGGTCGTCAGGCCCTGCGTCTTGTCCTGTCCTCTGCAGGTGGACCGGTGACCGCGACCAAGGGGCCTCTGCTTCCCTGTCCCCACCGGCCGGGCTTCAACTCCTCTTGGCACCTGGTCCTCCATGGCAACCCCCTGGCCCCGAACCGCTTGCCTGCTCTGAAGGCTGCTTCCTCCTCTTTCAGGAGCGCCTGCCCTCTTTTGCCATCTGCTCTCTTGCTTGGCTCTCAGCGCAGACTCCTAAGACCCTGTGGCCTCCTCGGCCCTCTCTCAGCCTCTGCTGAGCACACACCCTGAAGTCCTGCGCGCACTTCAAGGGTGATGTGTGAATCCACTCTTACATCCATGGGAAGTTAGATGGGAGATGAGAGAACCTGTGACTGCCCAGTCTCCAGGCTACCATGGACCTGGTGACTTGCAGCCCAGAGTGAGTTGGCTGGGGTTGGGTGGGGGGTAGAGGGGTGAGTGTGTGTCTCTGTGTGTGTGTGTGTGTGTGTGTGTGAGAGAGAGAGAGAGAGAGAGAGAGAGAGAGAGAGAGAGAGGAGAGTCAAGGCCAGAGAGGGATTGAGTGGGAGATGGAGACAGGGATGCCTCCTCACAGGCCAAGAGAGGCACAAGAGAGAAGGAGAGATGGATGAACAGGGACCCACAGAGACATCTGCTGCTCCGATGAGAGTGAAAAGGAGAGACAGGCAGAGAGAGAGATAGACTCAGGGGGACCCTCACGGAGGAAGGCGGTGGGGAAGGAGGTAGAGACACAGGAGGGACCTTGCGGAGGTGGTGCAAAGAGAGAAGGACCCAGGCAGAGACGCTCGATGGACTCTCCCACTCCCAGGATCTGGGTGTCAAGGTTCTGCTTGTGTGGCAGGAACGGGTGAGGGAGCGGGCCCCGCGGGTGGGCCCCGTGTTCTGGGGAAGGCGGGTGTCGCCCCCCCACACACCCCATCCTCCAGGCCGAGGGGTGGGGGGGTCGGTCTGGGTGCACATGGAGGGTCGTGGCCTGGACCTGGCTCGGCTCAGCGGGGTCTCATGGAGTGAGTGTCCTAGCGTCCCTGGGGAGAGCCAGGCCTGTGGGCCTTGTTGCAGGCGCTGGGCGCTGGTCGTCGGGAGGCCAGCCGCAGGCCTGAAGGGACAGCGACCGGCAGCCCAGGGCTGCGCCTGCGCCCTGGCCCGAGGGCCCGGGGGTCACGGCCTGTCTCTCGGGGCCACGCAAGTTAAAAGTGTGTGTGGGAAGGGGGCGCAAAAGCCTACAGCACCCGGTATTCCCAGGCGGTCTCCCATCCAAGTACTAACCAGGCCCGACCCTGCTTAGCTTCCGAGATCAGACGAGATCGGGCGCGTTCAGGGTGGTATGGCCGTAGACGGGGAGGGCCGCCCGGGGGCGCCTCAAGAGCCTGCTCCGGGTTCCACCCTTCAGTCCAGGGGACGGGAGGGGGGTGGAGGGGGGAAATCGGAGGGGGTGGTCGCAGGGGGCCTCCCTCGCCCGCCCCACAACAGCGCAGCCCAGCCCAACTCAACTCAAGGCTGGGGGCTCTCACGCTCCGCTCCGACCTGACTCCACCGGGCAGCGGCCCAGGGGTCCTGGGAGACTGGGACTGGCTGAGTCCCGCCTCCAACACCGCCGCTCTCCACCTGGCTCCACTTACAGCGAGCCCCACCAAGCGCCCGCAGGGATCGCACCGCCCCGCCCCGGCCTGGCGTGGCCTGGCGTGGCCTGGCCTCCTCCGCCGCTCCTCGCCAAGGCCCAGGCCTCCCGCGACCCCAACCCCCCCACGGACCCCCGGCCCCCCACCGCCACGCCCACCCCGCCTTTCGCCAGGCGGAGAAGCCCAGAAGCCCTGGCCGTTTCAGTGTCCCGCGCGCGCGAACCTAGCCTAGCCTAGCCCGGAGCCCAGAGAGCCAGGGGCGGAGAGGCAGGCGGGCACCCCCCTCGGACACCCCAGGGACCCTGACACAGGCCCAGCGCCCCAGGCGGAAATGCAGTCCGACTGGGCAATGGCCAGCCGCCGGCCACACACGTCCCCTGAGCGTGCCTGGCGAGTGGAGCCACGCACAGGGAGGGCAGGAGGGAGGAACACACTCAGGGACTCAGGGAAAACCGGGCAGAGGGTGGCCGGGGGCAGCGGCCCGCTGGCTCCCAGTCAGTCAGTCGCCCGGCCAGGCTCAGAAGTGCGCCGCTGGGGTCGTGCCTCGCCCTGAGTTTCGGGCCCACTCTGCAAAGCCACCGCAGTCACCCCCTTCGGACCCAATGCCAAGGTCGGAGGGCTCTGCGCCTTGTTGGTACCAGTCAACGACCAGCACGTGCACAGCACCGCCCTGAGGAAGGGCATAGACCCCTCTGTCCAGTGTCCAGGAAAGGACCGCCTGTGGAAGAAGCACCCTGATTCAAACCCCTGTGGGAGCTTAGTCGGCGGCCTCACCAGACGGAAAGCCCCCTCCCCTGCAAGCATTGCAGGGGGGAGAGGGGGGAGGGAGGGGAGCGGTGGTTGCGTTGCGGGGACACGCGCCCACCGGGTCGTCAGGCCCTGCGTCTTGTCCTGTCCTCTGCAGGTGGACCGGTGACCGCGACCAAGGGGCCTCTGCTTCCCTGTCCCCACCGGCCGGGCTTCAACTCCTCTTGGCACCTGGTCCTCCATGGCAACCCCCTGGCCCCGAACCGCTTGCCTGCTCTGAAGGCTGCTTCCTCCTCTTTCAGGAGCGCCTGCCCTCTTTTGCCATCTGCTCTCTTGCTTGGCTCTCAGCGCAGACTCCTAAGACCCTGTGGCCTCCTCGGCCCTCTCTCAGCCTCTGCTGAGCACACACCCTGAAGTCCTGCGCGCACTTCAAGGGTGATGTGTGAATCCACTCTTACATCCATGGGAAGTTAGATGGGAGATGAGAGAACCTGTGACTGCCCAGTCTCCAGGCTACCATGGACCTGGTGACTTGCAGCCCAGAGTGAGTTGGCTGGGGTTGGGTGGGGGGTAGAGGGGTGAGTGTGTGTCTCTCTCTCTGTGTGTGTGTGTGTGTGTGTGTGTGAGAGAGAGAGAGAGAGAGAGAGAGAGAGGAGAGTCAAGGCCAGAGAGGGATTGAGTGGGAGATGGAGACAGGGATGCCTCCTCACAGGCCAAGAGAGGCACAAGAGAGAAGGAGAGATGGATGAACAGGGACCCACAGAGACATCTGCTGCTCCGATGAGAGTGAAAGGGAGAGACAGGCAGAGAGAGAGATTGACTCAGGGGGACCCTCACGGAGGAAGGCGGTGGGGAAGGAGGTAGAGACACAGGAGGGACCTTGCGGAGGTGGTGCAAAGAGAGAAGGACCCAGGCAGAGACGCTCGATGGACTCTCCCACTCCCAGGATCTGGGTGTCAAGGTTCTGCTTGTGTGGCAGGAACGGGTGAGGGAGCGGGCCCCGCGGGTGGGCCCCGTGTTCTGGGGAAGGCGGGTGTCGCCCCCCCACACACCCCATCCTCCAGGCCGAGGGGTGGGGGGGTCGGTCTGGGTGCACATGGAGGGTCGTGGCCTGGACCTGGCTCGGCTCAGCGGGGTCTCATGGAGTGAGTGTCCTAGCGTCCCTGGGGAGAGCCAGGCCTGTGGGCCTTGTTGCAGGCGCTGGGCGCTGGTCGTCGGGAGGCCAGCCGCAGGCCTGAAGGGACAGCGACCGGCAGCCCAGGGCTGCGCCTGCGCCCTGGCCCGAGGGCCCGGGGGTCACGGCCTGTCTCTCGGGGCCACGCAAGTTAAAAGTGTGTGTGGGAAGGGGGCGCAAAAGCCTACAGCACCCGGTATTCCCAGGCGGTCTCCCATCCAAGTACTAACCAGGCCCGACCCTGCTTAGCTTCCGAGATCAGACGAGATCGGGCGCGTTCAGGGTGGTATGGCCATAGACAGAGAGGCCGCCCGGGGGCGCCTCAAGAGCCTGCTCCGGGTTCCAACCTTCAGTCCAGGGGACGGGAGGGGGGTGGAGGGGGGAAATCGGAGGGGGTGGTCGCAGGGGTCCTCCCTCGCCCGCCCCACAACAGCGCAGCCCAACCCAACTCAACTCAAGGCTGGGGGCTCTCATGCTCCGCTCCGACCTGACTCCACCGGGCAGCGGCCCAGGGGTCCTGGGAGACTGGGACTGGCTGAATCCCGCCTCCAACACCGCCCCTCTCCACCTGGCTCCACCTACCGCGAGCCCCACCAAGCGCCCGCAGGGATCGCCCCGCCCCGCCCCGGCCTGGCCTGGCGTGGCCTGGCCTCCTCCGCCGCTCCTAGCCAAGGCCCAGGCCTCCCGCGACCCCAACCCCCCCACGGACCCCCGGCCCCCCACCGCCACGCCCACCCCGCCTTTCGCCAGGCGGAGAAGCCCAGAAGCCCTGGCCGTTTCAGTGTCCCGCGCGCGCGAACCTAGCCTAGCCTAGCCCGGAGCCCAGAGAGCCAGGGGCGGAGAGGCAGGCGGGCACCCCCCTCGGACACCCCAGGGACCCTGACACAGGCCGAGCGCCCCAGGCGGAAATGCAGTCCGACTGGGCAATGGCCAGCCGCCGGCCACACACGTCCCCTGAGCGTGCCTGGCGAGTGGAGCCACGCACAGGGAGGGCAGGAGGGAGGAACACACTCAGGGACTCAGGGAAAACCGGGCAGAGGGTGGCCGGGGGCAGCGGCCCGCTGGCTCCCAGTCAGTCAGTCGCCCGGCCAGGCTCAGAAGTGCGCCGCTGGGGTCGTGCCTCGCCCTGAGTTTCGGGCCCACTCTGCAAAGCCACCGCAGTCACCCCCTTCGGACCCAATGCCAAGGTCGGAGGGCTCTGCGCCTTGTTGGTACCAGTCAACGACCAGCACGTGCACAGCACCGCCCTGAGGAAGGGCATAGACCCCTCTGTCCAGTGTCCAGGAAAGGACCGCCTGTGGAAGAAGCACCCTGATTCAAACCCCTGTGGGAGCTTAGTCGGCGGCCTCACCAGACGGAAAGCCCCCTCCCCTGCAAGCATTGCAGGGGGGAGAGGGGGGAGGGAGGGGAGCGGTGGTTGCGTTGCGGGGACACGCGCCCACCGGGTCGTCAGGCCCTGCGTCTTGTCCTGTCCTCTGCAGGTGGACCGGTGACCGCGACCAAGGGGCCTCTGCTTCCCTGTCCCCACCGGCCGGGCTTCAACTCCTCTTGGCACCTGGTCCTCCATGGCAACCCCCTGGCCCCGAACCGCTTGCCTGCTCTGAAGGCTGCTTCCTCCTCTTTCAGGAGCGCCTGCCCTCTTTTGCCATCTGCTCTCTTGCTTGGCTCTCAGCGCAGACTCCTAAGACCCTGTGGCCTCCTCGGCCCTCTCTCAGCCTCTGCTGAGCACACACCCTGAAGTCCTGCGCGCACTTCAAGGGTGATGTGTGAATCCACTCTTACATCCATGGGAAGTTAGATGGGAGATGAGAGAACCTGTGACTGCCCAGTCTCCAGGCTACCATGGACCTGGTGACTTGCAGCCCAGAGTGAGTTGGCTGGGGTTGGGTGGGGGGTAGAGGGGTGAGTGTGTGTCTCTCTCTGTGTGTGTGTGTGTGTGTGTGTGTGTGAGAGAGAGAGAGAGAGAGAGAGAGAGAGAGAGGAGAGTCAAGGCCAGAGAGGGATTGAGTGGGAGATGGAGACAGGGATGCCTCCTCACAGGCCAAGAGAGGCACAAGAGAGAAGGAGAGATGGATGAACAGGGACCCACAGAGACATCTGCTGCTCCGATGAGAGTGAAAAGGAGAGACAGGCAGAGAGAGAGATAGACTCAGGGGGACCCTCACGGAGGAAGGCGGTGGGGAAGGAGGTAGAGACACAGGAGGGACCTTGCGGAGGTGGTGCAAAGAGAGAAGGACCCAGGCAGAGACGCTCGATGGACTCTCCCACTCCCAGGATCTGGGTGTCAAGGTTCTGCTTGTGTGGCAGGAACGGGTGAGGGAGCGGGCCCCGCGGGTGGGCCCCGTGTTCTGGGGAAGGCGGGTGTCGCCCCCCCACACACCCCATCCTCCAGGCCGAGGGGTGGGGGGGTCGGTCTGGGTGCACATGGAGGGTCGTGGCCTGGACCTGGCTCGGCTCAGCGGGGTCTCATGGAGTGAGTGTCCTAGCGTCCCTGGGGAGAGCCAGGCCTGTGGGCCTTGTTGCAGGCGCTGGGCGCTGGTCGTCGGGAGGCCAGCCGCAGGCCTGAAGGGACAGCGACCGGCAGCCCAGGGCTGCGCCTGCGCCCTGGCCCGAGGGCCCGGGGGTCACGGCCTGTCTCTCGGGGCCACGCAAGTTAAAAGTGTGTGTGGGAAGGGGGCGCAAAAGCCTACAGCACCCGGTATTCCCAGGCGGTCTCCCATCCAAGTACTAACCAGGCCCGACCCTGCTTAGCTTCCGAGATCAGACGAGATCGGGCGCGTTCAGGGTGGTATGGCCTTAGACGGAGAGGCCGCCCGGGGGCGCCTCAAGAGCCTGCTCCGGGTTCCACCCTTCAGTCCAGGGGACGGGAGGGGGGTGGAGGGGGGAAATCGGAGGGGGTGGTCGCAGGGGGCCTCCCTCGCCCGCCCCACAACAGCGCAGCCCAACCCAACTCAACTCAAGGCTGGGGGCTCTCACGCTCCGCTCCGACCTGACTCCACCGGGCAGCGGCCCAGGGGTCCTGGGAGACTGGGACTGGCTGAGTCCCGCCTCCAACACCGCCCCTCTCCACCTGGCTCCACCTACCGCGAGCCCCACCAAGCGCCCGCAGGGATCGCCCCGCCCCGCCCCGCCCCGGCCTGGTGTGGCCTGGCGTGGCCTGGCCTCCTCCGCCGCTCCTCGCCAAGGCCCAGGCCTCCCGCGACCCCAACCCCCCCACGGACCCCCGGCCCCCCACCGCCACGCCCACCCCGCCTTTCGCCAGGCGGAGAAGCCCAGAAGCCCTGGCCGTTTCAGTGTCCCGCGCGCGCGAACCTAGCCTAGCCTAGCCCGGAGCCCAGAGAGCCAGGGGCGGAGAGGCAGGCGGGCACCCCCCTCGGACACCCCAGGGACCCTGACACAGGCCCAGCGCCCCAGGCGGAAATGCAGTCCGACTGGGCAATGGCCAGCCGCCGGCCACACACGTCCCCTGAGCGTGCCTGGCGAGTGGAGCCACGCACAGGGAGGGCAGGAGGGAGGAACACACTCAGGGACTCAGGGAAAACCGGGCAGAGGGTGGCCGGGGGCAGCGGCCCGCTGGCTCCCAGTCAGTCAGTCGCCCGGCCAGGCTCAGAAGTGCGCCGCTGGGGTCGTGCCTCGCCCTGAGTTTCGGGCCCACTCTGCAAAGCCACCGCAGTCACCCCCTTCGGACCCAATGCCAAGGTCGGAGGGCTCTGCGCCTTGTTGGTACCAGTCAACGACCAGCACGTGCACAGCACCGCCCTGAGGAAGGGCATAGACCCCTCTGTCCAGTGTCCAGGAAAGGACCGCCTGTGGAAGAAGCACCCTGATTCAAACCCCTGTGGGAGCTTAGTCGGCGGCCTCACCAGACGGAAAGCCCCCTCCCCTGCAAGCATTGCAGGGGGGAGAGGGGGGAGGGAGGGGAGCGGTGGTTGCGTTGCGGGGACACGCGCCCACCGGGTCGTCAGGCCCTGCGTCTTGTCCTGTCCTCTGCAGGTGGACCGGTGACCGCGACCAAGGGGCCTCTGCTTCCCTGTCCCCACCGGCCGGGCTTCAACTCCTCTTGGCACCTGGTCCTCCATGGCAACCCCCTGGCCCCGAACCGCTTGCCTGCTCTGAAGGCTGCTTCCTCCTCTTTCAGGAGCGCCTGCCCTCTTTTGCCATCTGCTCTCTTGCTTGGCTCTCAGCGCAGACTCCTAAGACCCTGTGGCCTCCTCGGCCCTCTCTCAGCCTCTGCTGAGCACACACCCTGAAGTCCTGCGCGCACTTCAAGGGTGATGTGTGAATCCACTCTTACATCCATGGGAAGTTAGATGGGAGATGAGAGAACCTGTGACTGCCCAGTCTCCAGGCTACCATGGACCTGGTGACTTGCAGCCCAGAGTGAGTTGGCTGGGGTTGGGTGGGGGGTAGAGGGGTGAGTGTGTGTCTCTGTGTGTGTGTGTGTGTGTGTGTGTGTGTGAGAGAGAGAGAGAGAGAGAGAGAGAGAGAGAGAGAGGAGAGTCAAGGCCAGAGAGGGATTGAGTGGGAGATGGAGACAGGGATGCCTCCTCACAGGCCAAGAGAGGCACAAGAGAGAAGGAGAGATGGATGAACAGGGACCCACAGAGACATCTGCTGCTCCGATGAGAGTGAAAGGGAGAGACAGGCAGAGAGAGAGATAGACTCAGGGGGACCCTCACGGAGGAAGGCGGTGGGGAAGGAGGTAGAGACACAGGAGGGACCTTGCGGAGGTGGTGCAAAGAGAGAAGGACCCAGGCAGAGACGCTCGATGGACTCTCCCACTCCCAGGATCTGGGTGTCAAGGTTCTGCTTGTGTGGCAGGAACGGGTGAGGGAGCGGGCCCCGCGGGTGGGCCCCGTGTTCTGGGGAAGGCGGGTGTCGCCCCCCCACACACCCCATCCTCCAGGCCGAGGGGTGGGGGGGTCGGTCTGGGTGCACATGGAGGGTCGTGGCCTGGACCTGGCTCGGCTCAGCGGGGTCTCATGGAGTGAGTGTCCTAGCGTCCCTGGGGAGAGCCAGGCCTGTGGGCCTTGTTGCAGGCGCTGGGCGCTGGTCGTCGGGAGGCCAGCCGCAGGCCTGAAGGGACAGCGACCGGCAGCCCAGGGCTGCGCCTGCGCCCTGGCCCGAGGGCCCGGGGGTCACGGCCTGTCTCTCGGGGCCACGCAAGTTAAAAGTGTGTGTGGGAAGGGGGCGCAAAAGCCTACAGCACCCGGTATTCCCAGGCGGTCTCCCATCCAAGTACTAACCAGGCCCGACCCTGCTTAGCTTCCGAGATCAGACGAGATCGGGCGCGTTCAGGGTGGTATGGCCATAGACAGAGAGGCCGCCCGGGGGCGCCTCAAGAGCCTGCTCCGGGTTCCAACCTTCAGTCCAGGGGACGGGAGGGGGGTGGAGGGGGGAAATCGGAGGGGGTGGTCGCAAGGGTCCTCCCTCGCCCGCCCCACAACAGCGCAGCCCAGCCCAACTCAACTCAAGGCTGGGGGCTCTCACGCTCCGCTCCGACCTGACTCCACCGGGCAGCGGCCCAGGGGTCCTGGGAGACTGGGACTGGCTGAGTCCCGCCTCCAACACCGCCCCTCTCCACCTGGCTCCACCTACCGCGAGCCCCACCAAGCGCCCGCAGGGATCGCACCGCCCCGCCCCGGCCTGGCGTGGCCTGGCGTGGCCTGGCCTCCTCCGCCGCTCCTCGCCAAGGCCCAGGCCTCCCGCGACCCCAACCCCCCCACGGACCCCCGGCCCCCCACCGCCACGCCCACCCCGCCTTTCGCCAGGCGGAGAAGCCCAGAAGCCCTGGCCGTTTCAGTGTCCCGCGCGCGCGAACCTAGCCTAGCCTAGCCCGGAGCCCAGAGAGCCAGGGGCGGAGAGGCAGGCGGGCACCCCCCTCGGACACCCCAGGGACCCTGACACAGGCCCTGCGCCCCAGGCGGAAATGCAGTCCGACTGGGCAATGGCCAGCCGCCGGCCACACACGTCCCCTGAGCGTGCCTGGCGAGTGGAGCCACGCACAGGGAGGGCAGGAGGGAGGAACACACTCAGGGACTCAGGGAAAACCGGGCAGAGGGTGGCCGGGGGCAGCGGCCCGCTGGCTCCCAGTCAGTCAGTCGCCCGGCCAGGCTCAGAAGTGCGCCGCTGGGGTCGTGCCTCGCCCTGAGTTTCGGGCCCACTCTGCAAAGCCACCGCAGTCACCCCCTTCGGACCCAATGCCAAGGTCGGAGGGCTCTGCGCCTTGTTGGTACCAGTCAACGACCAGCACGTGCACAGCACCGCCCTGAGGAAGGGCATAGACCCCTCTGTCCAGTGTCCAGGAAAGGACCGCCTGTGGAAGAAGCACCCTGATTCAAACCCCTGTGGGAGCTTAGTCGGCGGCCTCACCAGACGGAAAGCCCCCTCCCCTGCAAGCATTGCAGGGGGGAGAGGGGGGAGGGAGGGGAGCGGTGGTTGCGTTGCGGGGACACGCGCCCACCGGGTCGTCAGGCCCTGCGTCTTGTCCTGTCCTCTGCAGGTGGACCGGTGACCGCGACCAAGGGGCCTCTGCTTCCCTGTCCCCACCGGCCAGGCTTCAACTCCTCTTGGCACCTGGTCCTCCATGGCAACCCCCTGGCCCCGAACCGCTTGCCTGCTCTGAAGGCTGCTTCCTCCTCTTTCAGGAGCGCCTGCCCTCTTTTGCCATCTGCTCTCTTGCTTGGCTCTCAGCGCAGACTCCTAAGACCCTGTGGCCTCCTCGGCCCTCTCTCAGCCTCTGCTGAGCACACACCCTGAAGTCCTGCGCGCACTTCAAGGGTGATGTGTGAATCCACTCTTACATCCATGGGAAGTTAGATGGGAGATGAGAGAACCTGTGACTGCCCAGTCTCCAGGCTACCATGGACCTGGTGACTTGCAGCCCAGAGTGAGTTGGCTGGGGTTGGGTGGGGGGTAGAGGGGTGAGTGTGTGTCTCTGTGTGTGTGTGTGTGTGTGAGAGAGAGAGAGAGAGAGAGAGAGAGAGAGAGAGAGAGAGAGAGGAGAGTCAAGGCCAGAGAGGGATTGAGTGGGAGATGGAGACAGGGATGCCTCCTCACAGGCCAAGAGAGGCACAAGAGAGAAGGAGAGATGGATGAACAGGGACCCACAGAGACATCTGCTGCTCCGATGAGAGTGAAAGGGAGAGACAGGCAGAGAGAGAGATTGACTCAGGGGGACCCTCACGGAGGAAGGCGGTGGGGAAGGAGGTAGAGACACAGGAGGGACCTTGCGGAGGTGGTGCAAAGAGAGAAGGACCCAGGCAGAGACGCTCGATGGACTCTCCCACTCCCAGGATCTCGGTGTCAAGGTTCTGCTTGTGTGGCAGGAACGGGTGAGGGAGCGGGCCCCGCGGGTGGGCCCCGTGTTCTGGGGAAGGCGGGTGTCGCCCCCCCACACACCCCATCCTCCAGGCCGAGGGGTGGGGGGGTCGGTCTGGGTGCACATGGAGGGTCGTGGCCTGGACCTGGCTCGGCTCAGCGGGGTCTCATGGAGTGAGTGTCCTAGCGTCCCTGGGGAGAGCCAGGCCTGTGGGCCTTGTTGCAGGCGCTGGGCGCTGGTCGTCGGGAGGCCAGCCGCAGGCCTGAAGGGACAGCGACCGGCAGCCCAGGGCTGCGCCTGCGCCCTGGCCCGAGGGCCCGGGGGTCACGGCCTGTCTCTCGGGGCCACGCAAGTTAAAAGTGTGTGTGGGAAGGGGGCGCAAAAGCCTACAGCACCCGGTATTCCCAGGCGGTCTCCCATCCAAGTACTAACCAGGCCCGACCCTGCTTAGCTTCCGAGATCAGACGAGATCGGGCGCGTTCAGGGTGGTATGGCCATAGACAGAGAGGCCGCCCGGGGGCGCCTCAAGAGCCTGCTCCGGGTTCCAACCTTCAGTCCAGGGGACGGGAGGGGGGTGGAGGGGGGAAATCGGAGGGGGTGGTCGCAGGGGTCCTCCCTCGCCCGCCCCACAACAGCGCAGCCCAGCCCAACTCAACTCAAGGCTGGGGGCTCTCACGCTCCGCTCCGACCTGACTCCACCGGGCAGCGGCCCAGGGGTCCTGGGAGACTGGGACTGGCTGAGTCCCGCCTCCAACACCGCCCCTCTCCACCTGGCTCCACCTACCGCGAGCCCCACCAAGCGCCCGCAGGGATCGCACCGCCCCGCCCCGGCCTGGCGTGGCCTGGCGTGGCCTGGCCTCCTCCGCCGCTCCTCGCCAAGGCCCAGGCCTCCCGCGACCCCAACCCCCCCACGGACCCCCGGCCCCCCACCGCCACGCCCACCCCGCCTTTCGCCAGGCGGAGAAGCCCAGAAGCCCTGGCCGTTTCAGTGTCCCGCGCGCGCGAACCTAGCCTAGCCTAGCCCGGAGCCCAGAGAGCCAGGGGCGGAGAGGCAGGCGGGCACCCCCCTCGGACACCCCAGGGACCCTGACAGAGGCCCTGCGCCCCAGGCGGAAATGCAGTCCGACTGGGCAATGGCCAGCCGCCGGCCACACACGTCCCCTGAGCGTGCCTGGCGAGTGGAGCCACGCACAGGGAGGGCAGGAGGGAGGAACACACTCAGGGACTCAGGGAAAACCGGGCAGAGGGTGGCCGGGGGCAGCGGCCCGCTGGCTCCCAGTCAGTCAGTCGCCCGGCCAGGCTCAGAAGTGCGCCGCTGGGGTCGTGCCTCGCCCTGAGTTTCGGGCCCACTCTGCAAAGCCACCGCAGTCACCCCCTTCGGACCCAATGCCAAGGTCGGAGGGCTCTGCGCCTTGTTGGTACCAGTCAACGACCAGCACGTGCACAGCACCGCCCTGAGGAAGGGCATAGACCCCTCTGTCCAGTGTCCAGGAAAGGACCGCCTGTGGAAGAAGCACCCTGATTCAAACCCCTGTGGGAGCTTAGTCGGCGGCCTCACCAGACGGAAAGCCCCCTCCCCTGCAAGCATTGCAGGGGGGAGAGGGGGGAGGGAGGGGAGCGGTGGTTGCGTTGCGGGGACACGCGCCCACCGGGTCGTCAGGCCCTGCGTCTTGTCCTGTCCTCTGCAGGTGGACCGGTGACCGCGACCAAGGGGCCTCTGCTTCCCTGTCCCCACCGGCCAGGCTTCAACTCCTCTTGGCACCTGGTCCTCCATGGCAACCCCCTGGCCCCGAACCGCTTGCCTGCTCTGAAGGCTGCTTCCTCCTCTTTCAGGAGCGCCTGCCCTCTTTTGCCATCTGCTCTCTTGCTTGGCTCTCAGCGCAGACTCCTAAGACCCTGTGGCCTCCTCGGCCCTCTCTCAGCCTCTGCTGAGCACACACCCTGAAGTCCTGCGCGCACTTCAAGGGTGATGTGTGAATCCACTCTTACATCCATGGGAAGTTAGATGGGAGATGAGAGAACCTGTGACTGCCCAGTCTCCAGGCTACCATGGACCTGGTGACTTGCAGCCCAGAGTGAGTTGGCTGGGGTTGGGTGGGGGGTAGAGGGGTGAGTGTGTGTCTCTGTGTGTGTGTGTGTGTGTGAGAGAGAGAGAGAGAGAGAGAGAGAGAGAGAGAGAGAGAGAGGAGAGTCAAGGCCAGAGAGGGATTGAGTGGGAGATGGAGACAGGGATGCCTCCTCACAGGCCAAGAGAGGCACAAGAGAGAAGGAGAGATGGATGAACAGGGACCCACAGAGACATCTGCTGCTCCGATGAGAGTGAAAGGGAGAGACAGGCAGAGAGAGAGATTGACTCAGGGGGACCCTCACGGAGGAAGGCGGTGGGGAAGGAGGTAGAGACACAGGAGGGACCTTGCGGAGGTGGTGCAAAGAGAGAAGGACCCAGGCAGAGACGCTCGATGGACTCTCCCACTCCCAGGATCTCGGTGTCAAGGTTCTGCTTGTGTGGCAGGAACGGGTGAGGGAGCGGGCCCCGCGGGTGGGCCCCGTGTTCTGGGGAAGGCGGGTGTCGCCCCCCCACACACCCCATCCTCCAGGCCGAGGGGTGGGGGGGTCGGTCTGGGTGCACATGGAGGGTCGTGGCCTGGACCTGGCTCGGCTCAGCGGGGTCTCATGGAGTGAGTGTCCTAGCGTCCCTGGGGAGAGCCAGGCCTGTGGGCCTTGTTGCAGGCGCTGGGCGCTGGTCGTCGGGAGGCCAGCCGCAGGCCTGAAGGGACAGCGACCGGCAGCCCAGGGCTGCGCCTGCGCCCTGGCCCGAGGGCCCGGGGGTCACGGCCTGTCTCTCGGGGCCACGCAAGTTAAAAGTGTGTGTGGGAAGGGGGCGCAAAAGCCTACAGCACCCGGTATTCCCAGGCGGTCTCCCATCCAAGTACTAACCAGGCCCGACCCTGCTTAGCTTCCGAGATCAGACGAGATCGGGCGCGTTCAGGGTGGTATGGCCATAGACGGGGAGGGCCGCCCGGGGGCGCCTCAAGAGCCTGCTCCGGGTTCCACCTTTCAGTCCAGGGGACGGGAGGGGGGTGGAGGGGGGAAATCGGAGGGGGTGGTCGCAGGGGGCCTCCCTCGCCCGCCCCACAACAGCGCAGCCCAGCCCAACTCAACTCAAGGCTGGGGGCTCTCACGCTCCGCTCCGACCTGACTCCACCGGGCAGTGGCCCAGGAGTCCTGGGAGACTGGGACTGGCTGAGTCCCGCCTCCAACACCGCCGCTCTCCACCTGGCTCCACCTACCGCGAGCCCCACCAAGCGCCCCCAGAGATCGCACCGCCCCGCCCCGGCCTGGCGTGGCCTGGCGTGGCCTGGCCTCCTCCGCCGCTCCTCGCCAAGGCCCAGGCCTCCCGCGACCCCAACCCCCCCACGGACCCCCGGCCCCCCACCGCCACGCCCACCCCGCCTTTCGCCAGGCGGAGAAGCCCAGAAGCCCTGGCCGTTTCAGTGTCCCGCGCGCGCGAACCTAGCCTAGCCTAGCCCGGAGCCCAGAGAGCCAGGGGCGGAGAGGCAGGCGGGCACCCCCCTCGGACACCCCAGGGACCCTGACAGAGGCCCTGCGCCCCAGGCGGAAATGCAGTCCGACTGGGCAATGGCCAGCCGCCGGCCACACACGTCCCCTGAGCGTGCCTGGCGAGTGGAGCCACGCACAGGGAGGGCAGGAGGGAGGAACACACTCAGGGACTCAGGGAAAACCGGGCAGAGGGTGGCCGGGGGCAGCGGCCCGCTGGCTCCCAGTCAGTCAGTCGCCCGGCCAGACTCAGAAGTGCGCCGCTGGGGTCGTGCCTCGCCCTGAGTTTCGGGCCCACTCTGCAAAGCCACCGCAGTCACCCCCTTCGGACCCAATGCCAAGGTCGGAGGGCTCTGCGCCTTGTTGGTACCAGTCAACGACCAGCACGTGCACAGCACCGCCCTGAGGAAGGGCATAGACCCCTCTGTCCAGTGTCCAGGAAAGGACCGCCTGTGGAAGAAGCACCCTGATTCAAACCCCTGTGGGAGCTTAGTCGGCGGCCTCACCAGACGGAAAGCCCCCTCCCCTGCAAGCATTGCAGGGGGGAGAGGGGGGAGGGAGGGGAGCGGTGGTTGCGTTGCGGGGACACGCGCCCACCGGGTCGTCAGGCCCTGCGTCTTGTCCTGTCCTCTGCAGGTGGACCGGTGACCGCGACCAAGGGGCCTCTGCTTCCCTGTCCCCACCGGCCGGGCTTCAACTCCTCTTGGCACCTGGTCCTCCATGGCAACCCCCTGGCCCCGAACCGCTTGCCTGCTCTGAAGGCTGCTTCCTCCTCTTTCAGGAGCGCCTGCCCTCTTTTGCCATCTGCTCTCTTGCTTGGCTCTCAGCGCAGACTCCTAAGACCCTGTGGCCTCCTCGGCCCTCTCTCAGCCTCTGCTGAGCACACACCCTGAAGTCCTGCGCGCACTTCAAGGGTGATGTGTGAATCCACTCTTACATCCATGGGAAGTTAGATGGGAGATGAGAGAACCTGTGACTGCCCAGTCTCCAGGCTACCATGGACCTGGTGACTTGCAGCCCAGAGTGAGTTGGCTGGGGTTGGGTGGGGGGTAGAGGGGTGAGTGTGTGTCTCTCTGTGTGTGTGTGTGTGTGTGTGTGTGTGAGAGAGAGAGAGAGAGAGAGAGAGAGAGAGAGAGAGAGAGAGAGGAGAGTCAAGGCCAGAGAGGGATTGAGTGGGAGATGGAGACAGGGATGCCTCCTCACAGGCCAAGAGAGGCACAAGAGAGAAGGAGAGATGGATGAACAGGGACCCACAGAGACATCTGCTGCTCCGATGAGAGTGAAAGGGAGAGACAGGCAGAGAGAGAGATAGACTCAGGGGGACCCTCACGGAGGAAGGCGGTGGGGAAGGAGGTAGAGACACAGGAGGGACCTTGCGGAGGTGGTGCAAAGAGAAAGGACCCAGGCAGAGACGCTCGATGGACTCTCCCACTCCCAGGATCTGGGTGTCAAGGTTCTGCTTGTGTGGCAGGAACGGGTGAGGGAGCGGGCCCCGCGGGTGGGCCCCGTGTTCTGGGGAAGGCGGGTGTCGCCCCCCCACACACCCCATCCTCCAGGCCGAGGGGTGGGGGGGTCGGTCTGGGTGCACATGGAGGGTCGTGGCCTGGACCTGGCTCGGCTCAGCGGGGTCTCATGGAGTGAGTGTCCTAGCGTCCCTGGGGAGAGCCAGGCCTGTGGGCCTTGTTGCAGGCGCTGGGCGCTGGTCGTCGGGAGGCCAGCCGCAGGCCTGAAGGGACAGCGACCGGCAGCCCAGGGCTGCGCCTGCGCCCTGGCCCGAGGGCCCGGGGGTCACGGCCTGTCTCTCGGGGCCACGCAAGTTAAAAGTGTGTGTGGGAAGGGGGCGCAAAAGCCTACAGCACCCGGTATTCCCAGGCGGTCTCCCATCCAAGTACTAACCAGGCCCGACCCTGCTTAGCTTCCGAGATCAGACGAGATCGGGCGCGTTCAGGGTGGTATGGCAGTAGACGGGGAGGGCCGCCCGGGGGCGCCTCAAGAGCCTGCTCCGGGTTCCACCCTTCAGTCCAGGGGACGGGAGGGGGGTGGAGGGGGGAAATCGGAGGGGGTGGTCGCAGGGGGCCTCCCTCGCCCGCCCCACAACAGCGCAGCCCAGCCCAACTCAACTCAAGGCTGGGGGCTCTCACGCTCCGCTCCGACCTGACTCCACCGGGCAGCGGCCCAGGGGTCCTGGGAGACTGGGACTGGCTGAGTCCCGCCTCCAACACCGCCCCTCTCCACCTGGCTCCACCTACCGCGAGCCCCACCAAGCGCCCGCAGGGATCGCACCGCCCCGCCCCGGCCTGGCGTGGCCTGGCGTGGCCTGGCCTCCTCCGCCGCTCCTCGCCAAGGCCCAGGCCTCCCGCGACCCCAACCCCCCCACGGACCCCCGGCCCCCCACCGCCACGCCCACCCCGCCTTTCGCCAGGCGGAGAAGCCCAGAAGCCCTGGCCATTTCAGTGTCCCGCGCGCGCGAACCTAGCCTAGCCTAGCCCGGAGCCCAGAGAGCCAGGGGCGGAGAGGCAGGCGGGCACCCCCCTCGGACACCCCAGGGACCCTGACAGAGGCCCTGCGCCCCAGGCGGAAATGCAGTCCGACTGGGCAATGGCCAGCCGCCGGCCACACACGTCCCCTGAGCGTGCCTGGCGAGTGGAGCCACGCACAGGGAGGGCAGGAGGGAGGAACACACTCAGGGACTCAGGGAAAACCGGGCAGAGGGTGGCCGGGGGCAGCGGCCCGCTGGCTCCCAGTCAGTCAGTCGCCCGGCCAGGCTCAGAAGTGCGCCGCTGGGGTCGTGCCTCGCCCTGAGTTTCGGGCCCACTCTGCAAAGCCACCGCAGTCACCCCCTTCGGACCCAATGCCAAGGTCGGAGGGCTCTGCGCCTTGTTGGTACCAGTCAACGACCAGCACGTGCACAGCACCGCCCTGAGGAAGGGCATAGACCCCTCTGTCCAGTGTCCAGGAAAGGACCGCCTGTGGAAGAAGCACCCTGATTCAAACCCCTGTGGGAGCTTAGTCGGCGGCCTCACCAGACGGAAAGCCCCCTCCCCTGCAAGCATTGCAGGGGGGAGAGGGGGGAGGGAGGGGAGCGGTGGTTGCGTTGCGGGGACACGCGCCCACCGGGTCGTCAGGCCCTGCGTCTTGTCCTGTCCTCTGCAGGTGGACCGGTGACCGCGACCAAGGGGCCTCTGCTTCCCTGTCCCCACCGGCCAGGCTTCAACTCCTCTTGGCACCTGGTCCTCCATGGCAACCCCCTGGCCCCGAACCGCTTGCCTGCTCTGAAGGCTGCTTCCTCCTCTTTCAGGAGCGCCTGCCCTCTTTTGCCATCTGCTCTCTTGCTTGGCTCTCAGCGCAGACTCCTAAGACCCTGTGGCCTCCTCGGCCCTCTCTCAGCCTCTGCTGAGCACACACCCTGAAGTCCTGCGCGCACTTCAAGGGTGATGTGTGAATCCACTCTTACATCCATGGGAAGTTAGATGGGAGATGAGAGAACCTGTGACTGCCCAGTCTCCAGGCTACCATGGACCTGGTGACTTGCAGCCCAGAGTGAGTTGGCTGGGGTTGGGTGGGGGGTAGAGGGGTGAGTGTGTGTCTCTCTGTGTGTG
Source organism: Marmota flaviventris (assembly GCF_047511675.1). Classification (NCBI taxonomy): domain Eukaryota; kingdom Metazoa; phylum Chordata; class Mammalia; order Rodentia; family Sciuridae; genus Marmota; species Marmota flaviventris. The sequence goes on from NW_027287911.1 coordinate 245,835, forward strand.
TGTGTGTGAGAGAGAGAGAGAGAGAGAGAGAGAGAGAGAGAGAGAGAGAGGAGAGTCAAGGCCAGAGAGGGATTGAGTGGGAGATGGAGACAGGGATGCCTCCTCACAGGCCAAGAGAGGCACAAGAGAGAAGGAGAGATGGATGAACAGGGACCCACAGAGACATCTGCTGCTCCGATGAGAGTGAAAGGGAGAGACAGGCAGAGAGAGAGATTGACTCAGGGGGACCCTCACGGAGGAAGGCGGTGGGGAAGGAGGTAGAGACACAGGAGGGACCTTGCGGAGGTGGTGCAAAGAGAGAAGGACCCAGGCAGAGACGCTCGATGGACTCTCCCACTCCCAGGATCTCGGTGTCAAGGTTCTGCTTGTGTGGCAGGAACGGGTGAGGGAGCGGGCCCCGCGGGTGGGCCCCGTGTTCTGGGGAAGGCGGGTGTCGCCCCCCCACACACCCCATCCTCCAGGCCGAGGGGTGGGGGGGTCGGTCTGGGTGCACATGGAGGGTCGTGGCCTGGACCTGGCTCGGCTCAGCGGGGTCTCATGGAGTGAGTGTCCTAGCGTCCCTGGGGAGAGCCAGGCCTGTGGGCCTTGTTGCAGGCGCTGGGCGCTGGTCGTCGGGAGGCCAGCCGCAGGCCTGAAGGGACAGCGACCGGCAGCCCAGGGCTGCGCCTGCGCCCTGGCCCGAGGGCCCGGGGGTCACGGCCTGTCTCTCGGGGCCACGCAAGTTAAAAGTGTGTGTGGGAAGGGGGCGCAAAAGCCTACAGCACCCGGTATTCCCAGGCGGTCTCCCATCCAAGTACTAACCAGGCCCGACCCTGCTTAGCTTCCGAGATCAGACGAGATCGGGCGCGTTCAGGGTGGTATGGCCATAGACAGAGAGGCCGCCCGGGGGCGCCTCAAGAGCCTGCTCCGGGTTCCAACCTTCAGTCCAGGGGACGGGAGGGGGGTGGAGGGGGGAAATCGGAGGGGGTGGTCGCAGGGGTCCTCCCTCGCCCGCCCCACAACAGCGCAGCCCAGCCCAACTCAACTCAAGGCTGGGGGCTCTCACGCTCCGCTCCGACCTGACTCCACCGGGCAGCGGCCCAGGGGTCCTGGGAGACTGGGACTGGCTGAGTCCCGCCTCCAACACCGCCCCTCTCCACCTGGCTCCACCTACCGCGAGCCCCACCAAGCGCCCGCAGGGATCGCACCGCCCCGCCCCGGCCTGGCGTGGCCTGGCGTGGCCTGGCCTCCTCCGCCGCTCCTCGCCAAGGCCCAGGCCTCCCGCGACCCCAACCCCCCCACGGACCCCCGGCCCCCCACCGCCACGCCCACCCCGCCTTTCGCCAGGCGGAGAAGCCCAGAAGCCCTGGCCGTTTCAGTGTCCCGCGCGCGCGAACCTAGCCTAGCCTAGCCCGGAGCCCAGAGAGCCAGGGGCGGAGAGGCAGGCGGGCACCCCCCTCGGACACCCCAGGGACCCTGACACAGGCCCTGCGCCCCAGGCGGAAATGCAGTCCGACTGGGCAATGGCCAGCCGCCGGCCACACACGTCCCCTGAGCGTGCCTGGCGAGTGGAGCCACGCACAGGGAGGGCAGGAGGGAGGAACACACTCAGGGACTCAGGGAAAACCGGGCAGAGGGTGGCCGGGGGCAGCGGCCCGCTGGCTCCCAGTCAGTCAGTCGCCCGGCCAGGCTCAGAAGTGCGCCGCTGGGGTCGTGCCTCGCCCTGAGTTTCGGGCCCACTCTGCAAAGCCACCGCAGTCACCCCCTTCGGACCCAATGCCAAGGTCGGAGGGCTCTGCGCCTTGTTGGTACCAGTCAACGACCAGCACGTGCACAGCACCGCCCTGAGGAAGGGCATAGACCCCTCTGTCCAGTGTCCAGGAAAGGACCGCCTGTGGAAGAAGCACCCTGATTCAAACCCCTGTGGGAGCTTAGTCGGCGGCCTCACCAGACGGAAAGCCCCCTCCCCTGCAAGCATTGCAGGGGGGAGAGGGGGGAGGGAGGGGAGCGGTGGTTGCGTTGCGGGGACACGCGCCCACCGGGTCGTCAGGCCCTGCGTCTTGTCCTGTCCTCTGCAGGTGGACCGGTGACCGCGACCAAGGGGCCTCTGCTTCCCTGTCCCCACCGGCCAGGCTTCAACTCCTCTTGGCACCTGGTCCTCCATGGCAACCCCCTGGCCCCGAACCGCTTGCCTGCTCTGAAGGCTGCTTCCTCCTCTTTCAGGAGCGCCTGCCCTCTTTTGCCATCTGCTCTCTTGCTTGGCTCTCAGCGCAGACTCCTAAGACCCTGTGGCCTCCTCGGCCCTCTCTCAGCCTCTGCTGAGCACACACCCTGAAGTCCTGCGCGCACTTCAAGGGTGATGTGTGAATCCACTCTTACATCCATGGGAAGTTAGATGGGAGATGAGAGAACCTGTGACTGCCCAGTCTCCAGGCTACCATGGACCTGGTGACTTGCAGCCCAGAGTGAGTTGGCTGGGGTTGGGTGGGGGGTAGAGGGGTGAGTGTGTGTCTCTGTGTGTGTGTGTGTGTGTGAGAGAGAGAGAGAGAGAGAGAGAGAGAGAGAGAGAGAGAGAGGAGAGTCAAGGCCAGAGAGGGATTGAGTGGGAGATGGAGACAGGGATGCCTCCTCACAGGCCAAGAGAGGCACAAGAGAGAAGGAGAGATGGATGAACAGGGACCCACAGAGACATCTGCTGCTCCGATGAGAGTGAAAGGGAGAGACAGGCAGAGAGAGAGATTGACTCAGGGGGACCCTCACGGAGGAAGGCGGTGGGGAAGGAGGTAGAGACACAGGAGGGACCTTGCGGAGGTGGTGCAAAGAGAGAAGGACCCAGGCAGAGACGCTCGATGGACTCTCCCACTCCCAGGATCTCGGTGTCAAGGTTCTGCTTGTGTGGCAGGAACGGGTGAGGGAGCGGGCCCCGCGGGTGGGCCCCGTGTTCTGGGGAAGGCGGGTGTCGCCCCCCCACACACCCCATCCTCCAGGCCGAGGGGTGGGGGGGTCGGTCTGGGTGCACATGGAGGGTCGTGGCCTGGACCTGGCTCGGCTCAGCGGGGTCTCATGGAGTGAGTGTCCTAGCGTCCCTGGGGAGAGCCAGGCCTGTGGGCCTTGTTGCAGGCGCTGGGCGCTGGTCGTCGGGAGGCCAGCCGCAGGCCTGAAGGGACAGCGACCGGCAGCCCAGGGCTGCGCCTGCGCCCTGGCCCGAGGGCCCGGGGGTCACGGCCTGTCTCTCGGGGCCACGCAAGTTAAAAGTGTGTGTGGGAAGGGGGCGCAAAAGCCTACAGCACCCGGTATTCCCAGGCGGTCTCCCATCCAAGTACTAACCAGGCCCGACCCTGCTTAGCTTCCGAGATCAGACGAGATCGGGCGCGTTCAGGGTGGTATGGCCATAGACGGGGAGGGCCGCCCGGGGGCGCCTCAAGAGCCTGCTCCGGGTTCCACCCTTCAGTCCAGGGGACGGGAGGGGGGTGGAGGGGGGAAATCGGAGGGGGTGGTCGCAGGGGGCCTCCCTCGCCCGCCCCACAACAGCGCAGCCCAGCCCAACTCAACTCAAGGCTGGGGGCTCTCACGCTCCGCTCCGACCTGACTCCACCGGGCAGTGGCCCAGGAGGCCTGGGAGACTGGGACTGGCTGAGTCCCGCCTCCAACACCGCCGCTCTCCACCTGGCTCCACCTACCGCGAGCCCCACCAAGCGCCCCCAGAGATCGCACCGCCCCGCCCCGCCCTGGCGTGGCCTGGCGTGGCCTGGCCTCCTCCGCCGCTCCTCGCCAAGGCCCAGGCCTCCCGCGACCCCAACCCCCCCACGGACCCCCGGCCCCCCACCGCCACGCCCACCCCGCCTTTCGCCAGGCGGAGAAGCCCAGAAGCCCTGGCCGTTTCAGTGTCCCGCGCGCGCGAACCTAGCCTAGCCTAGCCCGGAGCCCAGAGAGCCAGGGGCGGAGAGGCAGGCGGGCACCCCCCTCGGACACCCCAGGGACCCTGACACAGGCCCTGCGCCCCAGGCGGAAATGCAGTCCGACTGGGCAATGGCCAGCCGCCGGCCACACACGTCCCCTGAGCGTGCCTGGCGAGTGGAGCCACGCACAGGGAGGGCAGGAGGGAGGAACACACTCAGGGACTCAGGGAAAACCGGGCAGAGGGTGGCCGGGGGCAGCGGCCCGCTGGCTCCCAGTCAGTCAGTCGCCCGGCCAGGCTCAGAAGTGCGCCGCTGGGGTCGTGCCTCGCCCTGAGTTTCGGGCCCACTCTGCAAAGCCACCGCAGTCACCCCCTTCGGACCCAATGCCAAGGTCGGAGGGCTCTGCGCCTTGTTGGTACCAGTCAACGACCAGCACGTGCACAGCACCGCCCTGAGGAAGGGCATAGACCCCTCTGTCCAGTGTCCAGGAAAGGACCGCCTGTGGAAGAAGCACCCTGATTCAAACCCCTGTGGGAGCTTAGTCGGCGGCCTCACCAGACGGAAAGCCCCCTCCCCTGCAAGCATTGCAGGGGGGAGAGGGGGGAGGGAGGGGAGCGGTGGTTGCGTTGCGGGGACACGCGCCCACCGGGTCGTCAGGCCCTGCGTCTTGTCCTGTCCTCTGCAGGTGGACCGGTGACCGCGACCAAGGGGCCTCTGCTTCCCTGTCCCCACCGGCCGGGCTTCAACTCCTCTTGGCACCTGGTCCTCCATGGCAACCCCCTGGCCCCGAACCGCTTGCCTGCTCTGAAGGCTGCTTCCTCCTCTTTCAGGAGCGCCTGCCCTCTTTTGCCATCTGCTCTCTTGCTTGGCTCTCAGCGCAGACTCCTAAGACCCTGTGGCCTCCTCGGCCCTCTCTCAGCCTCTGCTGAGCACACACCCTGAAGTCCTGCGCGCACTTCAAGGGTGATGTGTGAATCCACTCTTACATCCATGGGAAGTTAGATGGGAGATGAGAGAACCTGTGACTGCCCAGTCTCCAGGCTACCATGGACCTGGTGACTTGCAGCCCAGAGTGAGTTGGCTGGGGTTGGGTGGGGGGTAGAGGGGTGAGTGTGTGTCTCTGTGTGTGTGTGTGTGTGTGTGTGTGAGAGAGAGAGAGAGAGAGAGAGAGAGAGAGAGAGAGAGAGGAGAGTCAAGGCCAGAGAGGGATTGAGTGGGAGATGGAGACAGGGATGCCTCCTCACAGGCCAAGAGAGGCACAAGAGAGAAGGAGAGATGGATGAACAGGGACCCACAGAGACATCTGCTGCTCCGATGAGAGTGAAAGGGAGAGACAGGCAGAGAGAGAGATTGACTCAGGGGGACCCTCACGGAGGAAGGCTGTGGGGAAGGAGGTAGAGACACAGGAGGGACCTTGCGGAGGTGGTGCAAAGAGAAAGGACCCAGGCAGAGACGCTCGATGGACTCTCCCACTCCCAGGATCTGGGTGTCAAGGTTCTGCTTGTGTGGCAGGAACGGGTGAGGGAGCGGGCCCCGCGGGTGGGCCCCGTGTTCTGGGGAAGGCGGGTGTCGCCCCCCCACACACCCCATCCTCCAGGCCGAGGGGTGGGGGGGTCGGTCTGGGTGCACATGGAGGGTCGTGGCCTGGACCTGGCTCGGCTCAGCGGGGTCTCATGGAGTGAGTGTCCTAGCGTCCCTGGGGAGAGCCAGGCCTGTGGGCCTTGTTGCAGGCGCTGGGCGCTGGTCGTCGGGAGGCCAGCCGCAGGCCTGAAGGGACAGCGACCGGCAGCCCAGGGCTGCGCCTGCGCCCTGGCCCGAGGGCCCGGGGGTCACGGCCTGTCTCTCGGGGCCACGCAAGTTAAAAGTGTGTGTGGGAAGGGGGCGCAAAAGCCTACAGCACCCGGTATTCCCAGGCGGTCTCCCATCCAAGTACTAACCAGGCCCGACCCTGCTTAGCTTCCGAGATCAGACGAGATCGGGCGCGTTCAGGGTGGTATGGCCGTAGACGGGGAGGGCCGCCCGGGGGCGCCTCAAGAGCCTGCTCCGGGTTCCACCCTTCAGTCCAGGGGACGGGAGGGGGGTGGAGGGGGGAAATCGGAGGGGGTGGTCGCAGGGGGCCTCCCTCGCCCGCCCCACAACAGCGCAGCCCAGCCCAACTCAACTCAAGGCTGGGGGCTCTCACGCTCTGCTCCGACCTGACTCCACCGGGCAGCGGCCCAGGGGTCCTGGGAGACTGGGACTGGCTGAGTCCCGCCTCCAACACCGCCGCTCTCCACCTGGCTCCACTTACCGCGAGCCCCACCAAGCGCCCGCAGGGATCGCACCGCCCCGCCCCGGCCTGGCGTGGCCTGGCGTGGCCTGGCCTCCTCCGCCGCTCCTCGCCAAGGCCCAGGCCTCCCGCGACCCCAACCCCCCCACGGACCCCCGGCCCCCCACCGCCACGCCCACCCCGCCTTTCGCCAGGCGGAGAAGCCCAGAAGCCCTGGCCGTTTCAGTGTCCCGCGCGCGCGAACCTAGCCTAGCCTAGCCCGGAGCCCAGAGAGCCAGGGGCGGAGAGGCAGGCGGGCACCCCCCTCGGACACCCCAGGGACCCTGACAGAGGCCCTGCGCCCCAGGCGGAAATGCAGTCCGACTGGGCAATGGCCAGCCGCCGGCCACACACGTCCCCTGAGCGTGCCTGGCGAGTGGAGCCACGCACAGGGAGGGCAGGAGGGAGGAACACACTCAGGGACTCAGGGAAAACCGGGCAGAGGGTGGCCGGGGGCAGCGGCCCGCTGGCTCCCAGTCAGTCAGTCGCCCGGCCAGGCTCAGAAGTGCGCCGCTGGGGTCGTGCCTCGCCCTGAGTTTCGGGCCCACTCTGCAAAGCCACCGCAGTCACCCCCTTCGGACCCAATGCCAAGGTCGGAGGGCTCTGCGCCTTGTTGGTACCAGTCAACGACCAGCACGTGCACAGCACCGCCCTGAGGAAGGGCATAGACCCCTCTGTCCAGTGTCCAGGAAAGGACCGCCTGTGGAAGAAGCACCCTGATTCAAACCCCTGTGGGAGCTTAGTCGGCGGCCTCACCAGACGGAAAGCCCCCTCCCCTGCAAGCATTGCAGGGGGGAGAGGGGGGAGGGAGGGGAGCGGTGGTTGCGTTGCGGGGACACGCGCCCACCGGGTCGTCAGGCCCTGCGTCTTGTCCTGTCCTCTGCAGGTGGACCGGTGACCTCGACCAAGGGGCCTCTGCTTCCCTGTCCCCACCGGCCAGGCTTCAACTCCTCTTGGCACCTGGTCCTCCATGGCAACCCCCTGGCCCCGAACCGCTTGCCTGCTCTGAAGGCTGCTTCCTCCTCTTTCAGGAGCGCCTGCCCTCTTTTGCCATCTGCTCTCTTGCTTGGCTCTCAGCGCAGACTCCTAAGACCCTGTGGCCTCCTCGGCCCTCTCTCAGCCTCTGCTGAGCACACACCCTGAAGTCCTGCGCGCACTTCAAGGGTGATGTGTGAATCCACTCTTACATCCATGGGAAGTTAGATGGGAGATGAGAGAACCTGTGACTGCCCAGTCTCCAGGCTACCATGGACCTGGTGACTTGCAGCCCAGAGTGAGTTGGCTGGGGTTGGGTGGGGGGTAGAGGGGTGAGTGTGTGTCTCTGTGTGTGTGTGTGTGTGTGAGAGAGAGAGAGAGAGAGAGAGAGAGAGAGAGAGAGAGAGAGAGGAGAGTCAAGGCCAGAGAGGGATTGAGTGGGAGATGGAGACAGGGATGCCTCCTCACAGGCCAAGAGAGGCACAAGAGAGAAGGAGAGATGGATGAACAGGGACCCACAGAGACATCTGCTGCTCCGATGAGAGTGAAAGGGAGAGACAGGCAGAGAGAGAGATTGACTCAGGGGGACCCTCACGGAGGAAGGCGGTGGGGAAGGAGGTAGAGACACAGGAGGGACCTTGCGGAGGTGGTGCAAAGAGAAAGGACCCAGGCAGAGACGCTCGATGGACTCTCCCACTCCCAGGATCTGGGTGTCAAGGTTCTGCTTGTGTGGCAGGAACGGGTGAGGGAGCGGGCCCCGCGGGTGGGCCCCGTGTTCTGGGGAAGGCGGGTGTCGCCCCCCCACACACCCCATCCTCCAGGCCGAGGGGTGGGGGGGTCGGTCTGGGTGCACATGGAGGGTCGTGGCCTGGACCTGGCTCGGCTCAGCGGGGTCTCATGGAGTGAGTGTCCTAGCGTCCCTGGGGAGAGCCAGGCCTGTGGGCCTTGTTGCAGGCGCTGGGCGCTGGTCGTCGGGAGGCCAGCCGCAGGCCTGAAGGGACAGCGACCGGCAGCCCAGGGCTGCGCCTGCGCCCTGGCCCGAGGGCCCGGGGGTCACGGCCTGTCTCTCGGGGCCACGCAAGTTAAAAGTGTGTGTGGGAAGGGGGCGCAAAAGCCTACAGCACCCGGTATTCCCAGGCGGTCTCCCATCCAAGTACTAACCAGGCCCGACCCTGCTTAGCTTCCGAGATCAGACGAGATCGGGCGCGTTCAGGGTGGTATGGCCGTAGACGGGGAGGGCCGCCCGGGGGCGCCTCAAGAGCCTGCTCCGGGTTCCACCCTTCAGTCCAGGGGACGGGAGGGGGGTGGAGGGGGGAAATCGGAGGGGGTGGTCGCAGGGGGCCTCCCTCGCCCGCCCCACAACAGCGCAGCCCAGCCCAACTCAACTCAAGGCTGGGGGCTCTCACGCTCTGCTCCGACCTGACTCCACCGGGCAGCGGCCCAGGGGTCCTGGGAGACTGGGACTGGCTGAGTCCCGCCTCCAACACCGCCGCTCTCCACCTGGCTCCACTTACCGCGAGCCCCACCAAGCGCCCGCAGGGATCGCACCGCCCCGCCCCGGCCTGGCGTGGCCTGGCGTGGCCTGGCCTCCTCCGCCGCTCCTCGCCAAGGCCCAGGCCTCCCGCGACCCCAACCCCCCCACGGACCCCCGGCCCCCCACCGCCACGCCCACCCCGCCTTTCGCCAGGCGGAGAAGCCCAGAAGCCCTGGCCGTTTCAGTGTCCCGCGCGCGCGAACCTAGCCTAGCCTAGCCCGGAGCCCAGAGAGCCAGGGGCGGAGAGGCAGGCGGGCACCCCCCTCGGACACCCCAGGGACCCTGACACAGGCCCTGCGCCCCAGGCGGAAATGCAGTCCGACTGGGCAATGGCCAGCCGCCGGCCACACACGTCCCCTGAGCGTGCCTGGCGAGTGGAGCCACGCACAGGGAGGGCAGGAGGGAGGAACACACTCAGGGACTCAGGGAAAACCGGGCAGAGGGTGGCCGGGGGCAGCGGCCCGCTGGCTCCCAGTCAGTCAGTCGCCCGGCCAGGCTCAGAAGTGCGCCGCTGGGGTCGTGCCTCGCCCTGAGTTTCGGGCCCACTCTGCAAAGCCACCGCAGTCACCCCCTTCGGACCCAATGCCAAGGTCGGAGGGCTCTGCGCCTTGTTGGTACCAGTCAACGACCAGCACGTGCACAGCACCGCCCTGAGGAAGGGCATAGACCCCTCTGTCCAGTGTCCAGGAAAGGACCGCCTGTGGAAGAAGCACCCTGATTCAAACCCCTGTGGGAGCTTAGTCGGCGGCCTCACCAGACGGAAAGCCCCCTCCCCTGCAAGCATTGCAGGGGGGAGAGGGGGGAGGGAGGGGAGCGGTGGTTGCGTTGCGGGGACACGCGCCCACCGGGTCGTCAGGCCCTGCGTCTTGTCCTGTCCTCTGCAGGTGGACCGGTGACCGCGACCAAGGGGCCTCTGCTTCCCTGTCCCCACCGGCCGGGCTTCAACTCCTCTTGGCACCTGGTCCTCCATGGCAACCCCCTGGCCCCGAACCGCTTGCCTGCTCTGAAGGCTGCTTCCTCCTCTTTCAGGAGCGCCTGCCCTCTTTTGCCATCTGCTCTCTTGCTTGGCTCTCAGCGCAGACTCCTAAGACCCTGTGGCCTCCTCGGCCCTCTCTCAGCCTCTGCTGAGCACACACCCTGAAGTCCTGCGCGCACTTCAAGGGTGATGTGTGAATCCACTCTTACATCCATGGGAAGTTAGATGGGAGATGAGAGAACCTGTGACTGCCCAGTCTCCAGGCTACCATGGACCTGGTGACTTGCAGCCCAGAGTGAGTTGGCTGGGGTTGGGTGGGGGGTAGAGGGGTGAGTGTGTGTCTCTCTCTCTGTGTGTGTGTGTGTGTGTGTGTGTGTGAGAGAGAGAGAGAGAGAGAGAGAGGAGAGTCAAGGCCAGAGAGGGATTGAGTGGGAGATGGAGACAGGGATGCCTCCTCACAGGCCAAGAGAGGCACAAGAGAGAAGGAGAGATGGATGAACAGGGACCCACAGAGACATCTGCTGCTCCGATGAGAGTGAAAGGGAGAGACAGGCAGAGAGAGAGATAGACTCAGGGGGACCCTCACGGAGGAAGGCGGTGGGGAAGGAGGTAGAGACACAGGAGGGACCTTGCGGAGGTGGTGCAAAGAGAAAGGACCCAGGCAGAGACGCTCGATGGACTCTCCCACTCCCAGGATCTGGGTGTCAAGGTTCTGCTTGTGTGGCAGGAACGGGTGAGGGAGCGGGCCCCGCGGGTGGGCCCCGTGTTCTGGGGAAGGCGGGTGTCGCCCCCCCACACACCCCATCCTCCAGGCCGAGGGGTGGGGGGGTCGGTCTGGGTGCACATGGAGGGTCGTGGCCTGGACCTGGCTCGGCTCAGCGGGGTCTCATGGAGTGAGTGTCCTAGCGTCCCTGGGGAGAGCCAGGCCTGTGGGCCTTGTTGCAGGCGCTGGGCGCTGGTCGTCGGGAGGCCAGCCGCAGGCCTGAAGGGACAGCGACCGGCAGCCCAGGGCTGCGCCTGCGCCCTGGCCCGAGGGCCCGGGGGTCACGGCCTGTCTCTCGGGGCCACGCAAGTTAAAAGTGTGTGTGGGAAGGGGGCGCAAAAGCCTACAGCACCCGGTATTCCCAGGCGGTCTCCCATCCAAGTACTAACCAGGCCCGACCCTGCTTAGCTTCCGAGATCAGACGAGATCGGGCGCGTTCAGGGTGGTATGGCAGTAGACGGGGAGGGCCGCCCGGGGGCGCCTCAAGAGCCTGCTCCGGGTTCCACCCTTCAGTCCAGGGGACGGGAGGGGGGTGGAGGGGGGAAATCGGAGGGGGTGGTCGCAGGGGGCCTCCCTCGCCCGCCCCACAACAGCGCAGCCCAGCCCAACTCAACTCAAGGCTGGGGGCTCTCACGCTCTGCTCCGACCTGACTCCACCGGGCAGCGGCCCAGGGGTCCTGGGAGACTGGGACTGGCTGAGTCCCGCCTCCAACACCGCCGCTCTCCACCTGGCTCCACTTACCGCGAGCCCCACCAAGCGCCCGCAGGGATCGCACCGCCCCGCCCCGGCCTGGCGTGGCCTGGCGTGGCCTGGCCTCCTCCGCCGCTCCTCGCCAAGGCCCAGGCCTCCCGCGACCCCAACCCCCCCACGGACCCCCGGCCCCCCACCGCCACGCCCACCCCGCCTTTCGCCAGGCGGAGAAGCCCAGAAGCCCTGGCCGTTTCAGTGTCCCGCGCGCGCGAACCTAGCCTAGCCTAGCCCGGAGCCCAGAGAGCCAGGGGCGGAGAGGCAGGCGGGCACCCCCCTCGGACACCCCAGGGACCCTGACACAGGCCCTGCGCCCCAGGCGGAAATGCAGTCCGACTGGGCAATGGCCAGCCGCCGGCCACACACGTCCCCTGAGCGTGCCTGGCGAGTGGAGCCACGCACAGGGAGGGCAGGAGGGAGGAACACACTCAGGGACTCAGGGAAAACCGGGCAGAGGGTGGCCGGGGGCAGCGGCCCGCTGGCTCCCAGTCAGTCAGTCGCCCGGCCAGGCTCAGAAGTGCGCCGCTGGGGTCGTGCCTCGCCCTGAGTTTCGGGCCCACTCTGCAAAGCCACCGCAGTCACCCCCTTCGGACCCAATGCCAAGGTCGGAGGGCTCTGCGCCTTGTTGGTACCAGTCAACGACCAGCACGTGCACAGCACCGCCCTGAGGAAGGGCATAGACCCCTCTGTCCAGTGTCCAGGAAAGGACCGCCTGTGGAAGAAGCACCCTGATTCAAACCCCTGTGGGAGCTTAGTCGGCGGCCTCACCAGACGGAAAGCCCCCTCCCCTGCAAGCATTGCAGGGGGGAGAGGGGGGAGGGAGGGGAGCGGTGGTTGCGTTGCGGGGACACGCGCCCACCGGGTCGTCAGGCCCTGCGTCTTGTCCTGTCCTCTGCAGGTGGACCGGTGACCGCGACCAAGGGGCCTCTGCTTCCCTGTCCCCACCGGCCAGGCTTCAACTCCTCTTGGCACCTGGTCCTCCATGGCAACCCCCTGGCCCCGAACCGCTTGCCTGCTCTGAAGGCTGCTTCCTCCTCTTTCAGGAGCGCCTGCCCTCTTTTGCCATCTGCTCTCTTGCTTGGCTCTCAGCGCAGACTCCTAAGACCCTGTGGCCTCCTCGGCCCTCTCTCAGCCTCTGCTGAGCACACACCCTGAAGTCCTGCGCGCACTTCAAGGGTGATGTGTGAATCCACTCTTACATCCATGGGAAGTTAGATGGGAGATGAGAGAACCTGTGACTGCCCAGTCTCCAGGCTACCATGGACCTGGTGACTTGCAGCCCAGAGTGAGTTGGCTGGGGTTGGGTGGGGGGTAGAGGGGTGAGTGTGTGTCTCTGTGTGTGTGTGTGTGTGTGTGTGAGAGAGAGAGAGAGAGAGAGAGAGAGAGAGAGAGAGAGAGAGGAGAGTCAAGGCCAGAGAGGGATTGAGTGGGAGATGGAGACAGGGATGCCTCCTCACAGGCCAAGAGAGGCACAAGAGAGAAGGAGAGATGGATGAACAGGGACCCACAGAGACATCTGCTGCTCCGATGAGAGTGAAAGGGAGAGACAGGCAGAGAGAGAGATTGACTCAGGGGGACCCTCACGGAGGAAGGCGGTGGGGAAGGAGGTAGAGACACAGGAGGGACCTTGCGGAGGTGGTGCAAAGAGAAAGGACCCAGGCAGAGACGCTCGATGGACTCTCCCACTCCCAGGATCTGGGTGTCAAGGTTCTGCTTGTGTGGCAGGAACGGGTGAGGGAGCGGGCCCCGCGGGTGGGCCCCGTGTTCTGGGGAAGGCGGGTGTCGCCCCCCCACACACCCCATCCTCCAGGCCGAGGGGTGGGGGGGTCGGTCTGGGTGCACATGGAGGGTCGTGGCCTGGACCTGGCTCGGCTCAGCGGGGTCTCATGGAGTGAGTGTCCTAGCGTCCCTGGGGAGAGCCAGGCCTGTGGGCCTTGTTGCAGGCGCTGGGCGCTGGTCGTCGGGAGGCCAGCCGCAGGCCTGAAGGGACAGCGACCGGCAGCCCAGGGCTGCGCCTGCGCCCTGGCCCGAGGGCCCGGGGGTCACGGCCTGTCTCTCGGGGCCACGCAAGTTAAAAGTGTGTGTGGGAAGGGGGCGCAAAAGCCTACAGCACCCGGTATTCCCAGGCGGTCTCCCATCCAAGTACTAACCAGGCCCGACCCTGCTTAGCTTCCGAGATCAGACAAGATCGGGCGCGTTCAGGGTGGTATGGCCGTAGACGGGGAGGGCCGCCCGGGGGCGCCTCAAGAGCCTGCTCCGGGTTCCACCCTTCAGTCCAGGGGACGGGAGGGGGATGGAGGGGGGAAATCGGAGGGGGTGGTCGCAGGGGGCCTCCCTCGCCAGCCCCACAACAGGGCAGCCCAGCCCAACTCAACTCAACACCCCAGGGACCCTGACAGAGGCCCTGCGCCCCAGGCGGAAATGCAGTCCGACTGGGCAATGGCCAGCCGCCGGCCACACACGTCCCCTGAGCGTGCCTGGCGAGTGGAGCCACGCACAGGGAGGGCAGGAGGGAGGAACACACTCAGGGACTCAGGGAAAACCGGGCAGAGGGTGGCCGGGGGCAGCGGCCCGCTGGCTCCCAGTCAGTCAGTCGCCCGGCCAGGCTCAGAAGTGCGCCGCTGGGGTCGTGCCTCGCCCTGAGTTTCGGGCCCACTCTGCAAAGCCACCGCAGTCACCCCCTTCGGACCCAATGCCAAGGTCGGAGGGCTCTGCGCCTTGTTGGTACCAGTCAACGACCAGCACGTGCACAGCACCGCCCTGAGGAAGGGCATAGACCCCTCTGTCCAGTGTCCAGGAAAGGACCGCCTGTGGAAGAAGCACCCTGATTCAAACCCCTGTGGGAGCTTAGTCGGCGGCCTCACCAGACGGAAAGCCCCCTCCCCTGCAAGCATTGCAGGGGGGAGAGGGGGGAGGGAGGGGAGCGGTGGTTGCGTTGCGGGGACACGCGCCCACCGGGTCGTCAGGCCCTGCGTCTTGTCCTGTCCTCTGCAGGTGGACCGGTGACCTCGACCAAGGGGCCTCTGCTTCCCTGTCCCCACCGGCCAGGCTTCAACTCCTCTTGGCACCTGGTCCTCCATGGCAACCCCCTGGCCCCGAACCGCTTGCCTGCTCTGAAGGCTGCTTCCTCCTCTTTCAGGAGCGCCTGCCCTCTTTTGCCATCTGCTCTCTTGCTTGGCTCTCAGCGCAGACTCCTAAGACCCTGTGGCCTCCTCGGCCCTCTCTCAGCCTCTGCTGAGCACACACCCTGAAGTCCTGCGCGCACTTCAAGGGTGATGTGTGAATCCACTCTTACATCCATGGGAAGTTAGATGGGAGATGAGAGAACCTGTGACTGCCCAGTCTCCAGGCTACCATGGACCTGGTGACTTGCAGCCCAGAGTGAGTTGGCTGGGGTTGGGTGGGGGGTAGAGGGGTGAGTGTGTGTCTCTGTGTGTGTGTGTGTGTGTGTGTGTGTGTGTGTGAGAGAGAGAGAGAGAGAGAGAGAGAGAGAGGAGAGTCAAGGCCAGAGAGGGATTGAGTGGGAGATGGAGACAGGGATGCCTCCTCACAGGCCAAGAGAGGCACAAGAGAGAAGGAGAGATGGATGAACAGGGACCCACAGAGACATCTGCTGCTCCGATGAGAGTGAAAGGGAGAGACAGGCAGAGAGAGAGATTGACTCAGGGGGACCCTCACGGAGGAAGGCGGTGGGGAAGGAGGTAGAGACACAGGAGGGACCTTGCGGAGGTGGTGCAAAGAGAAAGGACCCAGGCAGAGACGCTCGATGGACTCTCCCACTCCCAGGATCTGGGTGTCAAGGTTCTGCTTGTGTGGCAGGAACGGGTGAGGGAGCGGGCCCCGCGGGTGGGCCCCGTGTTCTGGGGAAGGCGGGTGTCGCCCCCCCACACACCCCATCCTCCAGGCCGAGGGGTGGGGGGGTCGGTCTGGGTGCACATGGAGGGTCGTGGCCTGGACCTGGCTCGGCTCAGCGGGGTCTCATGGAGTGAGTGTCCTAGCGTCCCTGGGGAGAGCCAGGCCTGTGGGCCTTGTTGCAGGCGCTGGGCGCTGGTCGTCGGGAGGCCAGCCGCAGGCCTGAAGGGACAGCGACCGGCAGCCCAGGGCTGCGCCTGCGCCCTGGCCCGAGGGCCCGGGGGTCACGGCCTGTCTCTCGGGGCCACGCAAGTTAAAAGTGTGTGTGGGAAGGGGGCGCAAAAGCCTACAGCACCCGGTATTCCCAGGCGGTCTCCCATCCAAGTACTAACCAGGCCCGACCCTGCTTAGCTTCCGAGATCAGACGAGATC